>NC_135556.1:10988909-10998909 GCF_964340395.1 Glandiceps talaboti | reverse complement strand
TGTAGCACAGGCATTTTGCTCTAAGACTTCTACTTCCTGTAGTATTGAAATAAAAAACATTTGTTTCACATGATTTCCTCTAGTTATTTAGATCACATAATCTCATCCGAGATATCTCCTCGAGAAACGGGTGAGAGAATAGCAAGAAATGATTGATTGGGGTTATTTAAAAGTACGTGCTTGATTAATTCTCTAATGCACCTGTATCATTTAAACGGTGATATACGAATCCAGTTGTAAATTTTATCTAGTAAAGGCATACATAACACTTTCACTTTGACAATTTAAGGGGTAGGTGTTGTTTTTTTATAAACTATTAAACTATCTAGTAGACGTTGAAATTCAACATCGTCAAAGTCAGTTAAAGTGGCCATATGGATGAGAATTTGGTATTTATTTTGGATTTTTATTTGATAAAACAGCTTCACTATGTTTTTCTACTTGAAAATATAATGCGAAAGAACATATACCAAGTCCATGTTCATAACTCAATACATTGCAAAAAGATGCAAAAAGTGTAAAAAGTTTGTTATTGTACGTACAATAACAAACATTTTACACACTGTTGAATGTTTTGCCGTTTGTTGAGATGTGAACATGGACTTGGTATATGTTATTTCACATTATTTTTTCAAGTAGAAAAACATAGTGAAGCTGTTTTATCAAATAAAAATCCAAAATAAATACCAAATTCTCATCCATATGGCCACTTTAAAATTGTTTACATAACGTCTTCGATTTCCCCCCCCCCCCCATCACCTCTTTGCCTTTTTAGTAAGGAAAACCTTACATAAGTTGGTCCGAGTACCAACCCCAAATCCACTAATAGGAATACTAACAAGTCTTGACTACTTAAGGAAGGTAATACACTCGATTTTAGCTAAGTTCATGTGACAAATATCCATTTTTGAATGTTTGTAGTAAATGCATAAAGTACTTTGGTTTTTTTTTTCAAATTCCACTCTACAGATCCACCACTTTTTACCTTATTAATCAGTCCAAGATCACCAGTCGACCAACCTGGCACATCAGTTAAGTTCACATAAGTCCAGTCGCGTTCAGGGTGAAGTTCGTCCGACACAACACCCTCCTTGAGTATTTGACACTCTTCGGTCCATCGCATATAGTTAATAGATGTACACTCTTTAGCCAATGATTTACACATATCAACGCAGAGCAGTATGTTTTGGGACCGTCCTACAACTCTTTGGACGTGAGAAATCAACTTAGAGTCCTTGTGACTGACACGTTCAAGTACTTCAGGCATCGTTACGGATAAGACTTCTTCGCCATGACTAAGCTTACTGCGTATGAACAAAGCTAAGACAACATAAATTGCCGTCAATGATAAAGACATGACAGGGCAGCAAATCTTCACGTACGATACTGTCTGGATTCACTGTATATGAATTTGTAGATGAGACGTACAGGGTTGTTTAGTCATATGTGATCACGTGACCATGGAGCTGACACCCACTCACACTCACTAACAAATGGAGAGACTACACGGTTAGTATTATTAATGATGACCATTGTTGTTATGGTGATACAAATTGAAAGCATAACAACACATCATATTACTTCGTTGTTTGCATGTAAAACACTTCTTTATCAGCCCAGCAATGTTTACAAAGTTTTTGCTGAACTGTGGCCTAAACTGGTAAACTTGTACTAATTATAAAAGTTACTGTAGTACATAAATGTTCTACTAAAAGAACAAACAGGATGATTTCATCAGAGTTATATTTGTAATGTTTAGAGGGCCGACAAAAAGTCATTTTCACTAACCTTGCGTCACACAACCTCTCTAAAATATAATTACAATGTATTATAAAGGGGCGATACATCATGCATGGGAAGTAAACAAAGTCAGTAGCTTCACACCTCTTGAGCCCTTGCCCGAACAGTACTGAGGCACTGCCCGTTTCATTTTACCGTTTCATGGCCGGTTGTGTTTGATACAGCCACTAAAACCAATAAAAAAATCTGCATATTCTACACTAAAATAGCAAGATTGCAATTTCTTGCTACATTTTGTCTATTATGAAATAAACCGTTTAAACATACTGCAGCTGGATGTAGACAGACGGACGCCAATGTTTTGATATCTGCATTTCATGTCTGCATGGTGGCGGCAGGTTCGTTCATTTCATTTAGACAAAATGTTGCAGGAATCTGTATTCGTTTAATTTTACTATCTAAAAGTATAGCATGTGGCGTTTCTTACTGGTTTCTGAATTGTTGTATCAAACAGAGCCAGTGAACAGTGACATAAAATAGGCGGTAATCGTTTCAAGAAGCATGAAACTACTAACTTTATTTACTGCTATTAAAGAAAAGTAATATACATTTTTCGATAGGCCAATGATTAATCGATTACCATCAATTTTAAGTATTGTACTGCGATTCATACGCATCACTGATTGGCCTAATTAAGTTCATATTAGTATTACGTATAACTTACCAGAAAAGAGCGCATTCGTTGCATGGGTGTGTATCGATTGAGTCTAACCTCAAATAAACTCTTGTGAGTCTCAGTAACACATTTGTGTTTCGAATGACAGCAAGTAATAGCATAATGGTTTAGAGTCAGTTTCTCGCCAGTGTTGTTGAGACTTTTTTTACAATGCTGTTTGTGAGAGACAGACAGACAGACAGACAGACAGACAGACAGACAGACAGACAGACAGACAGACAGACAGACAGACAGAGACATATAAACAGATATAGGCGGGCTTGTTAAACAATAAGTATAATATCAGAAAATATAAATACACCAGAATATGGCAATAGTTGGTTCGCAATTTGTAGTTTGTATCAGATCTATACATCCTTACGTTGAGGAAGGTGGTCACCCTATGCTATGTATAAACAAAAGAGAATAGAACGGGCAGATACAGTAGAAGTGAAATACGGTAAATAAAACAAATCGATCCTCCTTAATCACATTTATCTGAATGATGAAATGTGAAGCTTCCCTAAGCTTGCCTAACTCCCAAAAATCATTAATTATGCAAATGATTTATTAAAATAAAATAAAAAAACTTCATAAACAAGATTTATAGGGCACATGCGTTTATAATCATCCACGCTATGTACCAATTTATTCACTTATATTTGAAACCTCAATTTTTAAGATAATTCCTAATTAAGAAGCTATTACTTGTGCAAATTATATTACTCTTAAGCCTGCAAAAATCATTAATTGTGCAATGTTGATAACCTCATTAATATTCATAGGATGTTTACCAAAACCTTATCAGTTCTTACGATTCCTATAAACAAAGCAGATGTGTATCTATTTATCAGAAATGGTGCGATACGTTTTGAGATATCGTGTCCACAGACATTAACAGACGTACATACATACATAAATAAATACATACATACATACATACATACATACATACATACATACATACATACATACAGAGACACACACACACATACATACATACATACATACACACACACACACACACACACACACACACACACACACACACACACACACACAACAGAACGAGCTATTACATTATGCCGCAGCGTGAACATAATACCAGTATTACACTTCAATACCACGCTATCCCGCAAGCCGCGCTGCCCTGTTCTTCACAAAGGAATTTATCTTTTTTTTTCTACAAGATAATAATAATCCATTAATCAATTTATTAATATTTCAAATCGATTCGTCCATTTCAACGTTGTCACGTTAAATATACATGTAATGCCATGGTTACCAGCTAAACCCAATAAATGTACAATTTGTATTGATTAGATATAACATACTATACATGCACATCTATATATGAACAAAGACCTAAAATATTGCATATATATATATATATCTGATAAAACCTATCGCCAACTACGTGAATAAATGTGAATAGAAAAACTAGATCCACTCACCAATGGTATTAACAGAAAGCAGTAACATTGCAACCAGTAGTCACCAATCTTCAACAGCTGGCAGAATGTAATGTTCACACCATTTAAGGACAAGAACACTATTTTGTGGCATTTATCACACTGCATGTTACTTAAACACATTTATTTAAAATTTAGGAAATGAAAGAATTGTACAAAGAGTTTTAAATCATAATATTATTGTAAATCATACATTATATAAAGTTTACATTACGTGACTCTTAATGAAAATATCGAAATTACGATTGTACGTTTGCTTAAATTAATCTTAACTTAGAATATTTTATGTTGTGTCCCAAATTGTATAAATTTGTGTGTGAACTTCAAATCGAAAATAAAGTGCTGAGAGTACCGGTACTGGGGTAGTTTACACAGTGTTTCGAATAATCAAAAATATAACTTAAGTAAAATATTTTTGTTATCTAGTTACAATTTTCAATTCAAATGGTAAATATAAACTTTGGGGAAATTTCCCCCGGAGAAAAAAATAACATATTACCTCGACATAACTCTCTCGTTATCTCGACATAACTATTTCGTTTGGCAAAAAAAATAATTGTGTGCATAGTAGGTAGATTTTTTCCATGGGTATGAAAAGTATAGAAATGAAAAATTTATTTTCTATTCCTCAAACTAGCTGAGTTAAAAAATGATTTTACCTCTATTATGTTTAAAAAATTTTGATCAAGTAGTAAATCATATATAGTTTAGAAGTCAGGGCATATGAGTTATCACTTAATAATAGTTTTCATATTCATATTATTTATTTTCACCAGACACAAAGGGAAAATGATACACAACTGAGAAGAAAAGAAAAGAAAAACTGTACCTGGTGAGGGCCATAGAAATAGTTCAAGCAGAACTAGTCTAGTCTAGAACAAGTAAGTAATCAGTTCTATAGATTTATTTTAGGTATAAGTTAAGTGAGTCCAATTGATTTATTGGCTGAATTAGCTAGATTTACTTTACAGATTGATGCAACAGTAGAAAATAATCTGTGTCTTGCGAGATAATTTGATTTTAAAGTAAACGAATCAATAATCGTTCAAATCAAATGAAGTCATGCATATCAAAGAGAGATTGGTGGAGAGAATTATTTCAAAAGACAAACAATTTAGATCCAATAGAAAATGTAAACATTCATTTTGAAATCATTACTACGACTGTATAATGCAAAAGTGATCCATTTGGATGGCACATCCCTGGTCACAATCCTATAAGAGTACCCCCTTCCCCGGGGGGGGAGTCGTGCCGGACAATAAAGATTTAGTAATTAAAAACGTTTAATGAAAAAATTATATAATTTTAGTTGACTCAGACGATAAGTTGTAGCAACGATAGTACGATTTTTTTCGACCCAGACGACGATTTGTTTCAACCCAACTGGTTTCCATTGTGGATATTTATTTCTGTGAGTGCATGAATGGGACAACCAACTAGTCCACAGGCAAACAGCAAAATTCAGACTGTATATGTAGAGGGGAGCGTTCACGTAGTTTTTACGGATCCGGAGGGATAGGGGTGGCCCGATTTTATTTTTTAATTTCTGTATGTTGTACTGAAATATACTAACTTCCTTGTGAGCCCTTCTCGAAACAAACCTCCCCTTCCGCTCAACGAATGAAAACATTTCGGTAAAAGAAATGACACTATTCTTTGACCACTAAATTGAGATAATACATCCCTTCTACGATTAGTTGTGCCCCCCCCCCGTCGTAAAATCTGAACGCTCCCTATGTATTGAATATTGTGTTAAAGTGTAATGTACTTATGCGCGTTTTATCAACATAGACACCTTACGAACAGAGTAATAAATTGGCTCAAATATTAGGCCATATGAATAGCCATATCCTGCAGCGAACGGCATATTCAAATCGACATGGAAACAGTGAATGAACATCAAGGGATCAGGGGAAAATTTGTACCACCAGCCACTTGATATTACTTGCGCACAATGTAACGTGGGATTCAGCTCGTTATCTCTATCCTTGGTAGAGAATGGTGCTCCGTTATGATATATGAATGGACTAGCCACAGCATCTCCGGCGATTTTACTTCCAACAGACATCGCGTATTGCGAGGCTTCATCACTAAGTGAGAATGTTGCAAATTGTATCCAATATTGGTCTCCACTTAACGTCTCCATATTTAAACGAATGGTGTAAGGTACGGTAGAAGTCGTTAGTACGTGGATGACGTCATTGCCTAACCAATATTCACCATTGGCATCACCAAAGCCATTCTTGTATTCGTCCCAGGTACGTCCGAAATCCACCGAGTCGTCAAACCGTCGTTGCATGACGGTCCACCCTCCTCCATCAGTATCCATGTCACAGTAAACTTGTGACGTCACAAACTGGTGAATATCATACACCCCACTCGTTGTCAGTCCTATATTGTACAACTCTTGACAGTCCCACTCAGCTGAAAGAAGTAAGCATGGAATGACATGATGATGATGATGATGATGATGATGATGATGATGATGATGGTGGTGGTGGTGGTGGTGGTGGTGGTGGTGGTGGTGGTGGTGGTGGTGGTGGTGGTGGTGGTGGTGGTGGTGATAATGATGGTGGTGGTGGTGATGGATTATGATGATGGTGGTGGTGATGATGATGATGATGATAATGGTGGTAATGGTGGTGGTGCTGGTGGTGCTGGTGGCGAGGTTATTGTTGGAGGTACTGCCGTTGTTGTTTTTGTGGTTGTTGTTTTTGATCGTGGTGGTGGGGGTGGGGGTGGTGGTGGTAGTAGTAGTAGTGAGCTTATTGATGTTGGTGGTGCTAGTGTTAATGGTGGTGGTGGTGGTGGTGGTGGTGGTGGTGGTGGTGGTGGTGGTGGTGGTGGTGGTGGTGGTGACAAGGCTGACTCTAATATCTAGACCCTAACTTATATTTGTCTTTGACTCTAATTTTTGGTAACGAGTCAGAACAATGAAGGGTCATTGACCTTCTTTAGTGTTTTAAATATTTAAAGCACAATTTGCTTGACTAGTGGCTAGTGGCTAGCTCAGGTGAATTATCCTGGCAGCTTTGTCGGTGTTTCATCACATTAGCATTACATGTACCTACCATTGCACAGAGGGGATGTGGCATTCCATACACCACCACGGCACACAATCTCAGATGGTCCAGATAGGTCGTAGCCAAGGTTACAAGAGAAGTACAGCGATTTTTGTAGGCTGCCGGTAACTATGCCATTTGTTACGGTCATGGAATGGGTGCATGCTGAAAAATGCAAAGCATTCATCAACGAATGGCTATATATTTTTTTTAACGAAGTTAGCTGTTTCTGATAAACAAGAACCCCGTGACGTGTGAGCACCAGTGTCGGTGTTTACATCAAGTGTTTGCCCTCGTCCCAGCAGTATTTTCATTCAATGAAGTTTCACACAATTTCACAAGCAGTCGATTATGTGTAGGGTGAACCCACACTGCCACCAGCGTAGCGTTCTTTTTAATATAGTAGAAATAACTCTGGGTTGATCAAATATTAACTCAAGCTTTCACACAAAATGATTTAGTTCTGAAACGTAAGACGACAATATCGTCTGGATAACTTCATATCAATTCCACTTACACGGACAGACAACTATGGTGAAATCTCTAGAAATGTTCATAAATGTGATGCTTTTCAAGTGACTGAATTGTGTGAACTGTATAAAATGGAGGGATTGGTATGTTACTACTTACGGCATGATCTCACTTTGTGACATATAATCGTGTCTGTCAGATCTCCGACACATACACTGTCACTTCCATCTATCGGGGATATACATCTACGCGTTCGTGTTCGTATGCCTTGTCCACAGGTTTGTGAACAGCGCCCCCATGCGGTCCACCGTGTAAACTGTCCACCTGTTGGACAAAGACGATATGAATGAAACATTTTTCAAGTAATTTGATTTCATCCGACAAAAATGTAAAAAAAAGAACTCCATAGTCCAAATGTTCTGCCCGACAGTGAATGATTGTAGCCTACCGACTTGACAAGTTACGTGTAATGACGGCTCCGCGGGTAAGGCTTCCATCTCTCTCATTGTGTTATGGCTACATTTTGAGAGCGATACTTCGGTACCAATGCATTCAACACCACTGAAAACAGTCGGTACACTGCTTGGCCCAACGCTTGTTGATGCTAAAAGTAGAAGAAAGAAAAAAATATGATATCTTTGGGAAGAAATCAAGCAGACGAAACTTTGTTTTCCTACTTAAAAAGTCACGTCGATATAGAGCAAGTGTTCTTCAACTTTCTGAAAGGAACATTTTTTTCCATTTTTTTTTGCCACCTCAGCACATAATTTGGTGAAATTATTCATTTGAATATACTGTTATTTGTTTTTTATCCATAATTTGCACACTCAAGAAGGCATTTGATTTTGTTTACATGTGCTATTATAATATATATTTATATATATATATAATATATATATATATATATATATATGTATATATATATATATATATATATATATATATATATATATATATATATATATATATATATATATATATATATATATATATATATATATATATATATATATATATATATATCTCGAATGATTCAATTAGATCGAATTACATCGTTGTATTTGCACCCTGGCCTATGCGATGACCTTTCGCCTTGTCTCATTCTACAACATGCATTCTTTCTTCATCTATATTTGTGAATTTTCGGTGTGAAATGATTTGTTCGAAATAAGACATAGCTCTATCAAAACAATATCAAAACTGAACGTTATTGACATTCAAATAAATTGCGAGTCCTTCTGAGTTGGTGACAACGATAGCGTTACTATATACATGTACTCTTATCTGCCAAACACTATATTTGGCAACATACACTGGATTCGCACATCATCAATTCCAATCAGTACAAAATTGTGGTGATCATTTACATGTCACTATGTATGAGTTCTCACCCGTCACTACACCAAGGAATCCTAGGTGTGTACAAACAACGCTGGCAATGTCCATCATTTCACCAGCCACCATTCCAATATTTCCCCATATCCCTCTATACACGTCGAATACGTACAAGACGCCATCTCCTACTTGGTTTAAATCGTCCAGTTTTACTCTTACTGAAATATAAAAACATAGCATAGTGTATTCAATTTGACTTTAATTACATGGGCCATCGCTTCACGTACTACCTGTAGAGGGCGCCATATCATCGCAGTCGCAGTGAACAGACAAGACACTGTCCACACAATATGCTGGTGGGTTTACACAAGAATGTATGTATGTTACATTGAAATTTCTTTTCGCATGAAAGTTACGATGCATGATAAAGATAAGTTGCCAAAGTAACTGAATGCAAGTTAACGAAATCATATTCTCACCACACACAAGCATACACGCACACGCACGCAGGCAGACAGGCAGACAGACAGACAGACAGACAGACAGACAGACAGACAGACAGACAGACAGACAGACAGACAGACAGACAGACAGACAGACAGACAGACAGACAGACAGACAGACAGACGCGCTCGCGCAAGTGAAACTATCAGGTGCATATACATATAGCTTGAGAATATAACATCTCCTTTTAGAACAACTCAGTATTTTCATCACTTACATCCAGTTAATGATAGGCACGGTGCTGCTTGCACTGCATCCCCTGTACAACCAGCAGCCCCGAGACAAACTCTCGATCGAGTTGTTGCTACAACACCACATGCTGGAGTATTGTCGTTTGCCCACTCCGACCACACTTTAACGAAAACAAGGAAAACAAATTTCACATAAAAGGACGTTTTAAATGATAATAGTTTGTTGCCAAAGAAACAAAGACACGGAAATACCCAATACGATACACATGTCTCTTTGCGGCACATCTTTGACTGATATGATTTCACAAATGTACGATTTGTTAGTAATCACTTGAAAAAACAACAGTCCAATAACAAATTTATGTCCACATATCATCTGTCTAACTACTGCACTACCAACAACAGAATTTGAAACAAAAGAGGACAGTACATACATGAACAAGGTTGAATATTGCATTTCATATAATCTGTGCCGTGGCCAGGACACAGTTTGTCTTTTAAACCAGGTAC
>NC_135556.1:10921409-10986409 GCF_964340395.1 Glandiceps talaboti | reverse complement strand
ACATGTGATCAACGTGGTGCGCTTTGATGTTTAATGCTGCCTTGTGCAGTTTACTTTAAACTTATTTGCTTTAAATTCAACAAAGTTTTGGGAAATTGTTACCCCTGTTTAAAGTACATTTTGTTACAGTGGAAATCAGTTAATCATGAACAAATTTTGGTCTGGCTCGATATAAGTCTTACTAATGTTGCTACATTTTATCGTCTGACATGACAACAAGCTAACCAACATTGCTACATTGTCTTTGCGTAAGCTAGTTATCTTAGTAGATAGTCGCCTTTTTTCACACGGTAGATTAAAATGTAACATTGTCGAACCAGATGACAGGATTTAGCATCGTGTGTTAGTAACGATATTTGGAGCTCGCAGATGCACGGAGCCCACTGGTATCCAGGCCTGGGTGACTCCGCCATAGCCTGTCGACTGACTGGGAAAGCTTTTGCAGTTCCACAGTGACGTGATTTGGAGCGTGCAACATTCATACGCTGCCAGTGGTCCCAAAACCTGAATGGAATTCTGTAGAAATGTGTGGTTGGGTTTACGTGAGTATTATTCTGCATAAAAAGAGAAATTGCTGGGAGCAATTCCCAGCACGACTTTTTCTTAAAACATATCTTTTATTTCATGCCATCAATGTTAGTAAGGGTTTTCCATTGAACCCGGTGACGAATTGTTTCTTCTCAACTGCCATGGCTTCAATTGTATATCATAGTGAGCTGTTAATTCAATTGCAATTATTCATCTGACGTAATGGTCAAGTTATTACGTTATATACAATGTAGTTTTATTTAGAAAGCAAAGCTTACATACATACATACATACATACATACATACATACATACATACATACATACATACATACATACCTACCTACCTACCTACCTACCTACCTACCTACCTACCTACCTACCTACCTACATACATACATACATACATACATACATACAAAAACATCGGTTTACTCTCCAACAACAATACATGTGGATAACTCACGTGACACTTCACAGTCACCGCCAACATATCCATGCGCTGCACGACAAGCACACGTGTAGTCAACTTCATTCTTACTGACACACCAACCATGGTCACCACAGGAACCTGTAGCACAGGCATTTTGCTCTAAGACTTCTACTTCCTGTAGTATTGAAATAAAAAACATTTGTTTCACATGATTTCCTCTAGTTATGTAGATCACATAATCTCATCCGAGATATCTCCTCGAGAAACGGGTGAGAGAATAGCAAGAAATGATTGGGGTTATTTAAAAGTACGTGCTTGATTAATTCTCTAATGCACCTGTATCATTTAAACGGTGATATACGAATCCAGTTGTAAATTTTATCTAGTAAAGGCATACATAACACTTTCACTTTGACAATTTAAGGGGTAGGTGTTGTTTTTTTATAAACTATTAAACTATCTAGTAGACGTTGAAATTCAACATCGTCAAAGTCTGTTAAAGTGGCCATATGGATGAGAATTTGGTATTTATTTTGGATTTTTATTTGATAAAACAGCTTCACTATGTTTTTCTACTTGAAAATATAATGCGAAAGAACATATACCAAGTCCATGTTCATAACTCAATACATTGCAAAAAGAAGCAAAAAGTGTAAAAAGTTTGTTATTGTATGTACAATAACAAACATTTTACACACTGTTGAATGTTTTGCCGTTTGTTGAGATGTGAACATGGACTTGGTATATGTTATTTCACATTATTTTTTCAAGTAGAAAAACATAGTGAAGCTGTTTTATCAAATAAAAATCCAAAATAAATACCAAATTCTCATCCATATGGCCACTTTAAAATTGTTTACATAACGTCTTCGATTCCCCCCCCCCCATCACCTCTTTGCCTTTTTAGTAAGGAAAACCTTACATAAGTTGGTCCGAGTACCAACCCCAAATCCACTAATAGGAATACTAACAAGTCTTGACTACTTAAGGAAGGTAATACACTCGATTTTAGCTAAGTTCATGTGACAAATATCCATTTTTGAATGTTTGTAGTAAATGCATAAAGTACTTTGGGGTTTTTTTTCAAATTCCACTCTACAGATCCACCACTTTTTACCTTATTAATCAGTCCAAGATCACCAGTCGACCAACCTGGCACATCAGTTAAGTTCACATAAGTCCAGTCGCGTTCAGGGTGAAGTTCGTCCGACACAACACCCTCCTTGAGTATTTGACACTCTTCGGTCCATCGCATATAGTTAATAGATGTACACTCTTTAGCCAATGACTTACACATATCAACGCAGAGCAGTATGTTTTGGGACCGTCCTACAACTCTTTGGACGTGAGAAATCAACTTAGAGTCCTTGTGACTGACACGTTCAAGTACTTCAGGCATCGTTACGGATAAGACTTCTTCGCCATGACTAAGCTTACTGCGTATGAACAAAGCTAAGACAACATAAATTGCCGTCAATGATAAAGACATGACAGGGCAGCAAATCTTCACGTACGATACTGTCTGGATTCACTGTATATGAATTTGTAGATGAGACGTACAGGGTTGTTTAGTCATATGTGATCACGTGACCATGGAGCTGACACCCACTCACACTCACTAACAAATGGAGAGACTACACGGTTAGTATTATTAATGATGACCATTGTTGTTATGGTGATACAAATTGAAAGCATAACAACACATCATATTACTTCGTTGTTTGCATGTAAAACACTTCTTTATCAGCCCAGCAATGTTTACAAAGTTTTTGCTGAACTGTGGCCTAAACTGGTAAACTTGTACTAATTATAAAAGTTACTGTAGTACATAAATGTTCTACTAAAAGAACAAACAGGATGATTTCACCAGAGTTATATTTGTAATGTTTAGAGGGCCGACAAAAAGTCATTTTCACTAACCTTGCGTCACACAACCTCTCTAAAATATAATTACAATGTATTATAAAGGGGCGATACATCATGCATGGGAAGTAAACAAAGTCAGTAGCTTCACACCTCTTGAGCCCTTGCCCGAACAGTACTGAGGCACTGCCCGTTTCATTTTACGGTTTTATGGCCGGTTGTGTTTGATACAGCCACTAAAACCAATAAAAAATCTGCATATTCTACACTAAAATAGCAAGATTGCAATTTCTTGCTATATTTTGTCTATTATGAAATAAACCGTTTAAATATACTGCAGCTGGATGTAGACAGACGGGCGCCAATGTTTTGATATCTCAGTGCATTTGATGTCTGCATGGTGGTGGCAGGTTCGTTCATTTCATTTAGACAAAATGTTGCAGGAATCTGTATTCGTTTAATCTTGCTATCTAAAAGTATAGCATGTGGCGTTTCTTACTGGTTTCTGAATTGTTGTATCAAACAGAGCCAGTGAACAGTGACATAAAATAGGCGGTAATCGTTTCAAGGAGTATGAAACTACTAACGTTATTTACTGCTATTAAAGAAAGGTAACATACATTTTTCGATAGGCCAATGATTAATCAATTACGATTCATACGCATCACTGATTTACCTAATTAAGTTCATATTAGTAGTACGTATAATTTACCAGAAAAGAGCGCATTCGTTGTATTGGTGTGTATCGACTGAGACTAACCTCAAATTAACTCTTGTGAGTCTCAGTAACACATTTGAGTTTCGAATGACAGCAAGTAATATCATAATGGTTTAGAGTCAGTTTTTCGCCAGTGTTGTTGAGACTTTTTTTGCAATGCTGTTTGCGACAGACAGACAGACAGACAGACAGACAGACAGACAGACAGACAGACAGACAGACAGACAGACAGAGACATATAGACAGATATCGGCGGGCTTCCTAAACAATAAGTATAATATCAGAAAATATAAATACACCAGAATATGGCAATAGTTGGTTCGCAATTTGTAGTTTGTATCAGATCTATACATCCTTACGTTGAGGAAGGTGGTCACCCTATGTATAAACAAAAGAGAATAGAACGGGCAGATACAGTAGAAGTGAAATTATACGGTAAATAAAACAAATCGATCCTGAATGATGAAATGTGACGCTTCCCTAAGCTTGCCTAACTCCCAAAAATCATTAATTATGCAAATGATTTATTAAAATAGAAGAAAAAACTTCATGAACAAGATTTATAGGGCACATGCTTTTATTATCGTCCACGCTATGTACCAATTTCTTAAATATATTCATTTCTATTTGAAACCTCATTTTTTAAGATAATTCCTAATTAACAAACCAACAATTGTGCAAATTATATTACTCTTAAGCCTGCGAAAATCATTAATTGTGCAATGTTGATATCCTCATCTATATTCATAGGATCTTTACCAAAACCTTATCAGTTCTTACTATTCCCATAAACAAAGCAAATGTGTATCAATTTATCAGAAATGGTGCGATACGTTTTGAGATATCGTGTCCACAGACATTAACAGACACACATACACTCATACATACATACATACATACATACATACATACATACATACATACATACATACATACATACATACATACATACATACATACTTGTACTCCGGCTGGGCGTTAAATTTTCGACTGACAGTTACAAATGAGGCTATTGACCAATCAGGGAAAAGCGTGAAGACCGGTGTATCAGCAGAGTAGCAAATTTATCAAATGTCGGTGGCGGGAGTGTATTTGCTGTGTATGAGATCCAATTAATGGCATCCAGGGAAGAGTGATTAGACGCAGACAATCATAACAAAAACATGACCCCTGCCTGTGACTGAACAGATAAGACTTCCGTTCACAAGTTGAACACTATTTTCGTAATAATAAACATTACCTCAGAGTGTATTTAGAAGGTGAATAAAATACACATACTACAACTTGTACTTGCAAGGTAGACGGTATAATGGCAGGGAGAAAGCAACGGTTTGCTGTTATGACATTTGAGGACATAGATCCGAAACTGAAGACAAGTGTACTGAAAAATACACAGAAATACACAGAAAAAATACTAGCTCATCATGCAAGTATGTAATAGTTGGGCAGAGGAGAGGGATGGTGACGGAATGGACAAAAAAGTCACAATAATTGTGGACGGTATTGCACTGTAGTTGGATGTGATTGTATTGAGTAGTTTGTAGTATGAATGTCCTGCATAATAATATCAAGCAAATACATAGTGGTATGAAATACTCTGTCCATTGGGATGTAATTGCTATTTTCGTCGTGCAACATAGCGATATACGTGTGTGATATTGAATGTTGACACAGGCGTGTATCCAGTTTGTTGACACGTGTCAGCTTCGATTGGAAGTCACGTTGGCGTCAGGGTGTCTCATCGAAAATCAAAACATAAACAATGAGTGTATGGAGTTTTTCCTGGAAAGAATATGACACCATCGAATTATTAGCCGGGGTACAAGATAAATGCCATCCTGGCAATACACGCCTCCTACGTCGGCGTGTATTTACCCGGACGGCATTTATTACTTGTATACATACATACATACATACATACATACATACATACATACATACACACACACACACACACACACACACACACACACACACACACACACACACACATACATACATACATACATACATACTTGCATACATACATACATACATGCATGCATACATGCATACATACATACCAATCTGATTAAAATCCGATGTAGATGTCGGCTAATCGTGCATTGCTATCTTACCATCGTTATTTAGCTTGAATTGACCTTCGTAGTACATGTTTACATTTTTTAGCCTGATCGCGATCAGGCTAAAAATGTAAACATGTACTACGAAGGTCAATTCAAGCTAAATAACGATGGTAAGATAGCAAAGCACGATTAGCCGACATCTACATCGGATTTTAATCAGATTGACATACATACATACATACATACATACATACATACATACATACATACTCACACACATACACACACACACACACACACACACACACACACACACACACACACACACAGAACGAAATATTACATTACCTTGGGGGAAGGTGAACAGATAGCATCCGGCTAAACCAATATCCCTGCCACAAGATTGTCACAGACACATAAAACAAAATCGTTACTTCTCAAACTACTAAATGTGATACAAAGACATTTATTCAAAAATTCAGAACAAATGGACATTGAAATACATGAAGAGTACTCAAACTACAAGCAATTACAGCGAAGTAGATATCAAGAAAAAAATGAATTTTGTACTTATAATTATGAATAATGATATCGAAATTACTTTGATTGTGACTCAGAAACTTATCTAGTTTGTCTTTTAGTGGGTGTCCCCAAAACAAGATTAATTATAGACTTCAAATCTAAATCTAATAGAATCCAGGAAATATAAGTACATCAACAGGATCAAGACTCTAAGGTCCAAAGAATGGCTTAAAACAAGAGTTACCTTATATGGTTTTAAATACACAATTTTTTATTTGGTTCAGAGTAATAATATCTGGACCATCAGAAAACTGTTTTTGCCCCTCTGGATTCTCTTGCCCAAACCCACAGGAGGCAGTTTCCATGGTAACGGTGACACTATTTTGAAGGATGCTGAAACCTCAAAAACGTCATATCTCTCTCTGTCTCTGTCTCTCTGTCTCTGTCTCTCCCTGTTTTTCTCTCTGTCTCTGTTTGTCTGTCTCTCTCATATGCTTGGGGAGACAGGCAACTCATTAATTTATCATATGACCTATTCGATTTAAGTTCAAAGTCATAGTCAGAATTCAAGATCATATAAATTTGCTGTACTTCTATCGAAACATTCACTGAAACTTTTCTGTATATTACTCCCATCTTATAGAACTGGTAAAATTGAGAATCGGTCAGAAACTACCCAAACACACAATCCATACATTACAGTAATCAGATACATTTTTTGATGTTTAAAACCTACTTGTAATCCTAAATACAAAAGTTAGTAAACTTTTTGACGTTTAGACCTAAAAAAGTAATTGTTTGGTTCCGGTTACCCGACCCCACCTCGTTTTCCACTGCCAAACCTAAACCCTTTCTTTTACGTATTCGAGGAAAAAAAATAATAAAATCGCAAACAGTTTCACGAGAAATAGTGGATGCGGAAACAGACAAAAAAAATAAAAATGTTCTTCCAATCTGTAATGGCTGTACATCTGATAGGAAGAAATAAACAACACAGAGACCATTTGGAAAACAAAACAACTAAAAACCTGAACTCGCCACCAACACAGAAAAAAAAAAAAAAATATATATATATATATATATATATCAATCTGCTAAGACAGTGCTGTAAACCGCAATATACATATATATAATAAAATATACCTACCCCACCTATTCTAGAATAATTGAGCGTAATCGGAACCACACAATCTTTTTTATTAGGCCTTGTTCAAATATCATTTGGTGCCCAGTTACAAATTTATATCTTCCACACATATAAAGACAAGTAGATAAACAAATCGGCATTGAACACCATATACATGTATTATGTTAATATGATAGTTGAAGTTTTTTGTGTTGTATGTCCATAAATAGCATGCAGTACTACAACGAAAATTGATATTTATGGTGGTCCAGTTTCATAAGAATGGTTGTTATTTTCAAACAGTGCACCACCAAAGGAGAGAGTGTCCAATTCCTCCACCCCCCACTCCTACCCCTCTTTCCGATATCAATTGGTTTTCTCCTTAAAGAGGTTTATCTCAATATATACTAAATAGTACACCAGCGTGTAATAAAGAAACATGGTATTGTAAGACCGGATTAGCAACAATACTTTCCGGTGTAGTTACGGTGCACGTTTAATCAACATTGACACCTTATCAAGGCAGTAATAAACGGGTTCAAATGCCAGGCCATATGCATAACCGCCAGGGGGTGGACACCCTGCAGTGAACGGTGCATTGAAATCAGAATAGTAGCAATTAATGACCATTGTTCCACTAATCGTATATCTGTACCACCAGCCACTTGATATCAGATATGCACAATGATACTGGACATTGTTATCGTTATCTCTATCCGTGGCAGAGAATGGCTGTCCGTTATGATATGTGAATGAACTAGCCAAAGCATCTCCGGCGATTTTACTTCCAACAGACAACGTGTATTGCGAGGCTTCATCACTAAGTGAGAATGTTGCAAATTGTATCCAATGTTGGTCTCCAGTTAAAGTCTCCATATTGAAACGAATGGTGTAGGGTACGGTAGAAGTCGTTAGTTCGTGGATGACGTCATTGCCTAACCAATATTCACCATTGGCATCACCAAAGCCATTCTTGTATTCGTCCCAGGTACGTCCGAAATCCAATGAGTCGTCAAACCGTCGTTGCATGACGGTCCACCCTCCTCCATCAGTATCCATGTCACAGTAAACTTGTGACGTCACAAACTGGTGAATATCATACACCCCACTCGTTGTCATTCCACTATTGTACAACGTTTCACAGTCCCAATTACCTGAAAGAATTAAAAGGAGTAAACATGGTGACAGCGATAATGATAGCAGTGATGCTGGTGGTGGTGTTGGTGGTGGCGGTGGTGGTTGTGATAGTGGGGTGGTCCCAGTGGTGGTGGTGGTGGTGGGTGATGGTGGTGGTGGTCCCAGTGGTGGTGGTGATAGTGGGGTGGTGGTGGTGGTAATAGTGGGGTGGTCCCGGTGGGATGGTGGTCCCGATGGTGATGGCGGTGGTGCTGGTGCTGGTGCTGGTGCTGGTGGTGCTGGTACTGATGATTGTGGGGATGGCGTTGATACTTATAATGCTGGTTGTGATGGTTGCAATGATACAGAGTGTGGTGATCATGATGGTGATTTTGCTATAGGTGATGCTGGGTCTAGCGCTATATAGGACGGGTCAGTTTCTCCAGCCTTGGGGGGGGGGGGGTGGATTCTTAAATCGGGCCGACAAAAGTCACTGACCCCCCTATTTGTGAAACCAAAAACAGGCTGAACTCCCCCCCCCCCATCACTTAATTCTAAAACATGATGACCCCCCCCCCCCCATATAATATTCGCATGACAGGTATTCTTTGATCGTGACTCAGTGTGGACTGCTTGACTGTCTTGCAACTACATTATAAGACCCCGGGTTAGCACTATCATGATTATAATTATTGACTACACAGGGTAAATATATTCCAAAAGAAGTTTAATAGCATCATGGCCGTGAAAGGTAGGGGGAGTAAGCTTGAGAAGGGAATATGTACATATCTTATGCCCACGGGGTTTTTAACTCTGAAAAGTAACTGATTTTGAGACTATTCAAACATTTTCAGAAAATAATTTCCAAGCTTTACAAGACAGCACTATAAGTGGTTTTTTTACAGTGATGGGTATAGAAAAAAACATATCTAGTATACCCCATGAGTATCTGTTTATTTGCTGGTTTATTTAATTATTTTATTTGTCCCTATACTTGTCGTTCGTTTGCTTGTTCATTTGTCATTTATCTGATAGTTTATTTATTTATTTGCTTGTTTGTTTTGTTTTGTTTGTCATACGGTTCCTGGGTCCCCTGTGATCTATCTATGAAGATTGCCATTACGAAACCATTAAGTTCACTTTTGCCCCAAAGTGCAATATAAGTGAAGCATTGATTGTGAAACAGCCAAGCATTTACATTACATGTTCTGCAACTAGTGTGGTGGCTAGGTAATACATGTATATGTATATGTATAGTTATGTTTGAACTAATAAGTAATATTAAAGAATTCATGTAAGAAACTGGGACAAGAACAAATATTTCAACGTACCACATTTCAGACAAGGCCATATGCCATTGTAGAAAAGTTTTTTTTTCTTCCATCACAGTCCAAGACACAATGACCCCCTATCCACAATTTTCAAAACAGCATGACCCCCCCCCCTATCCCAGGCCGAAGAAACTGACCGGTCCCTAAGTAGTGCCGGTGGAGGTGCTGATGGTAATGTAGATAATGGTGATTGTGCTGATGCATCTTGGTGGTGGCAGTGATGATGACGATGGTGCTGGTGCTGATACTGATGTGCTGCTGGTATTTTTGGTGCAGGTGGTGGTGGTGGTGGTGGTGGTGCTGGTGCTGGTGCTGGTGGTGGTGGTGGTGGTGGTGGTGGCGATGGTGATACTGGTACCAGACGTGCTGCTGATAATTTTGGGGCTGGTGATGATGTAGGTGCTAGTGTATCTATATTGTGGTGGCTGGGATGGTGGTGGTGGTGGTGGTGGTGGTGGTGGTGGTGGTGGTGACAGTAGTGCTGGTGATGGCAGTGACAAGTGGTACTGGTGGTGAAGGTGAAAGTGCTGTTGGTAATTTCGGTGATGGTGCTAGTAATGGTGAATCTTGGTGATGGCGGTGATGGTGGTGGTGTTGCTGCTCCTGGCGATGGTGTTGGTGCTGGTCCACCCAACAAGTTCCCCCGGGTCTCCCCCCCGTAGCAATGGTAGGTACAGATCTGGTAGCTAGAGTGGGTCCATCATTCCTGTTCAGTGTTCTTCCTGTTAATTTGTATGCATAGCCACCAGCACTTTTCCGCATTGATGTCTGATCTCGGAAGAACCGGTTCTAACTTTTACCCCACCTTAGGCTTGAGGTCATGACCTTTTTTAGGTCATTGCCTTATTCCCAGATGAAGATGGCTGTCATTCATCGAAATATTCTATGACTCTGATATTTTGTTGTACTGTTGATTGATCTAATCAAGTTTTGTTGAGAATTCTACAAAGTGAATGAAATTATTCGAACAAACATCATATAAGTATTACATACCAATGGCAATGCACAGAGGGGACGTGTCATTCCATATACCACCCAGACACACAATCTCAGATGGTCCAGATAACTCGTAACCAAGGTTACAAGAGAAGTACAGCGAGTTGTATAGGCTGCCAGTAACAATGCCATTTAGGACAGTCATGGGATGAGAGCATTCTGAAAAGTATTGAATAATCATATTGTAATGCTTCATTGAACAATATTCATTTCATCTCTGGTTTCAAGTTAAATATGAAATGAATATTGAACGTAGTTCTAGCTGTAAACCATTTGTGGTTAATATAAACTGTGTACAGGGATCCAAAAGTCTTAGCTACTTACCTTGTGCTTTGAAAGCCTTGAAACCCCATTTTTACTAACCCTGCTACGTGCAACACCCCCCCCCCCTCTCCCGAGTACTCAGTTGGGTAATAGGTACAGGTGTACCCTGACGGATTCAAATTACAAGCACAAACGCTACAAAAATTCAAAAAGCTAGGGATCAAACGTCTACATTTCAACCACAAACTAGGTGTCAAGAGTTTATACTTTTCCTCATTCCCAGATGAAGATGGCTGTAAGTCATAGAAATATTGGGAAACTCTGATATTTTGTGCACTGTTGCTTGATCAAATTAAGTTTTGTTGAGAATTCTACACAGTCAATGAAATTATTCGAACAAACATCATATAAGTATTACATACCAATGGCAATGCACAGAGGGGATGTGTCATTCCATATACCACCCAGACACACAATCTCAGATGATCCAGATAACTCGTAACCAAAGTCACAAGAGAAGTACAGCGAGTTGTATAGGCTGCCGGTAACGATGCCATTTAGGATAGTCATGGGATGAGAGCATGCTGAAAAGAATTGAATAATCATATGGTAATGCTTCATCGATCAATATATATTTCATCTCTGGTTGTAAGTTAAATATGAAATTAATATTGAACGTAGTTTTAGCTGTAAACCATTTGCGTTTAATATAAACTGTGTACAGGGATCTAAAAGTCTTAGCTACTTACCTTGTGCTTTGAAAGCTATGAAAACCTTTTTTTACAAACCCTTCTGGGTGCAACACTCCTCCCCCTCCCCTCTCCCGAGTACTCAGTTGGGTAATAGATACAGCTGTACCCTGACGGATTCAAATTACAAGCACAAACGCTACAAAAATTCAAAAACTAAGGAATCAAACGTCTACATTTCAACCAGAAACTAGGTGTCAAAAGTTTATACTTTTCCTCATTCCCAGATGAAGATGGCTGTTGTCAGTCATCGAAATATTGGAAGACTCTAATATTTTGTTGCATTGTTGCTTGATCAAATTAAGTTTTGTTGGGAATTCTACACAGTGAATGAAATTATTCGAACAAACATCATATAAGTATTACATACCAATGGCAATGCACAGAGGGGACGTGTCATTCCATATACCACCCAGACACACAATCTCAGATGGTCCAGATAACTCGTAACCAAGGTTACAAGAGAAGTACAGCGAGTTGTATAGGCTGCCGGTAACGATGCCATTTAGGATAGTCATGGGATGAGAGCATGCTGAAAAGTATAGAATAATCATATGGTAATGCTTCATCGATCAATATATATTTCATCTCTGGTTGTAAGTTAAATATGAAATTAATATTGAACGTAGTTATACCTGTAAACCATTTGTGGTTAATATAAACTGTGTACAGGGATCCAAAAGTCTTAGCTACTTACCTTGTGCTTTGAAAACCATGAAACCTCACTTTTACCAACCCTGCTACCTGCAACACCCCTCCCCTCCCCTCTCCCTGGGTACTCAACTGGGCAATAGGTATAGATGTACACTGACGGATTCAAATTACAAACACAAACGCTACAAAAATTAAAAAAACTAGGGACAAAAAAGTTTACATTTCAAATGTAAACTAGGTGTCAAAAGTCTACACTTTTCCTCATTCCCAGATGAAGATGGCTGTCAGTCATCGAAATATTGGAAGACTCTTTTTGTTGCACTGTTGCTTGATCAAATCAAGTTTTGTTGAGAATTCTACATAGTGAATGAAATTATTCGAACAAACATCATATAAGTATTACATACCAATGGCAATGCACAGAGGGGACGTGTCATTCCATATACCACCCAGACACACAATCTCAGATGGTCCAGATAACTCGTAACCAAAGTCACAAGAGAAGTACAGCGAGTTGTATAGGCTGCCGGTAACGATGCCATTTAGGATAGTCATGGGATGAGAGCATGCTGAAAAGTATAGAATAATCATATGGTAATGCTTCATCGATCAATATATATTTCATCTCTGGTTGTAAGTTAAATATGAAATTAATATTGAACGTAGTTATACCTGTAAACCATTTGTGGTTAATATAAACTGTGTACAGGGATCCAAAAGTCTTAGCTACTTACCTTGTGCTTTGAAAACCATGAAACCTCACTTTTACCAACCCTGCTACCTGCAACACCCCTCCCCTCCCCTCTCCCTGGGTACTCAACTGGGCAATAGGTATAGATGTACACTGACGGATTCAAATTACAAACACAAACGCTACAAAAATTAAAAAAACTAGGGACAAAAAAGTTTACATTTCAAATGTAAACTAGGTGTCAAAAGTCTACACTTTTCCTCATTCCCAGATGAAGATGGCTGTCAGTCATCGAAATATTGGAAGACTCTTTTTGTTGCACTGTTGCTTGATCAAATCAAGTTTTGTTGAGAATTCTACATAGTGAATGAAATTATTCGAACAAACATCATATAAGTATTACATACCAATGGCAATGCACAGAGGGGACGTGTCATTCCATATACCACCCAGACACACAATCTCAGATGGTCCAGATAACTCGTAACCAAGGTTACAAGAGAAGTACAGCGAGTTGTATAGGCTGCCGGTAACGATGCCATTTAGGATAGTCATGGGATGAGAGCATGCTGAAAAGTATAGAATAATCATATGGTAATGCTTCATCGATCAATATATATTTCATCTCTGGTTGTAAGTTAAATATGAAATTAATATTGAACGTAGTTATACCTGTAAACCATTTGTGGTTAATATAAACTGTGTACAGGGATCCAAAAGTCTTAGCTACTTACCTTGTGCTTTGAAAACCATGAAACCTCACTTTTACCAACCCTGCTACCTGCAACACCCCTCCCCTCCCCTCTCCCTGGGTACTCAACTGGGCAATAGGTATAGATGTACACTGACGGATTCAAATTACAAACACAAACGCTACAAAAATTAAAAAAACTAGGGACAAAAAAGTTTACATTTCAAATGTAAACTAGGTGTCAAAAGTCTACACTTTTCCTCATTCCCAGATGAAGATGGCTGTCAGTCATCGAAATATTGGAAGACTCTTTTTGTTGCACTGTTGCTTGATCAAATCAAGTTTTGTTGAGAATTCTACATAGTGAATGAAATTATTCGAACAAACATCATATAAGTATTACATACCAATGGCAATGCACAGAGGGGACGTGTCATTCCATATACCACCCAGACACACAATCTCAGATGGTCCAGATAACTCGTAACCAAAGTCACAAGAGAAGTACAGCGAGTTGTATAGGCTGCCGGTAACGATGCCATTTAGGATAGTCATGGGATGAGAGCATGCTGAAAAGTATAGAATAATCATATGGTAATGCTTCATCGATCAATATATATTTCATCTCTGGTTGTAAGTTAAATATGAAATTAATATTGAACGTAGTTATACCTGTAAACCATTTGTGGTTAATATAAACTGTGTACAGGGATCCAAAAGTCTTAGCTACTTACCTTGTGCTTTGAAAACCATGAAACCTCACTTTTACCAACCCTGCTACCTGCAACACCCCTCCCCTCCCCTCTCCCTGGGTACTCAACTGGGCAATAGGTATAGATGTACACTGACGGATTCAAATTACAAACACAAACGCTACAAAAATTAAAAAAACTAGGGACAAAAAAGTTTACATTTCAAATGTAAACTAGGTGTCAAAAGTCTACACTTTTCCTCATTCCCAGATGAAGATGGCTGTCAGTCATCGAAATATTGGAAGACTCTTTTTGTTGCACTGTTGCTTGATCAAATCAAGTTTTGTTGAGAATTCTACATAGTGAATGAAATTATTCGAACAAACATCATATAAGTATTACATACCAATGGCAATGCACAGAGGGGACGTGTCATTCCATATACCACCCAGACACACAATCTCAGATGGTCCAGATAACTCGTAACCAAAGTCACAAGAGAAGTACAGCGAGTTGTATAGGCTGCCGGTAACGATGCCATTTAGGATAGTCATGGGATGAGAGCATGCTGAAAAGAATTGAATAATCATATGGTAATGCTTCATCGATCAATATATATTTCATCTCTGGTTGTAAGTTAAATATGAAATTAATATTGAACGTAGTTTTAGCTGTAAACCATTTGTGGTTAATATAAACTGTGTACAGGGATCCAAAAGTCTTAGCTACTTACCTTGTGCTTTGAAAGCCATGAAACCTCACTTTTACCAACCCTGCTACCTGCAACACCCCTCCCCTCCCCTCTCCCTGGGTACTCAACTGGGCAATAGGTATAGATGTACACTGACGGATTCAAATTACAAACACAAACGCTACAAAAATTCAAAAAACTAGGGACAAAAAAGTTTGCATTTCAACCGGAAACTAGGTGTCAAAAGTCTACACTTTTCCTCATTCCCAGATAAAGATGGCTGTCAGTCATCGAAATATTGGAAGACTCTGATATTTTGTTGCACTGTTGCTTGATCAAATTTAGTTTTGTTGAGAATTCTACACAGTGAATGAAATTATTCGAACAAACATCATATAAGTATTACATACCAATGGCAATGCACAGAGGGGATGTGTCGTTCCATATACCACCCAGACACACAATCTCAGATGGCCCAGATAACTCGTAACCAAAGTCACAAGAGAAGTACAGCGAGTTGTATAGGCTGCCGGTAACGATGCCATTTAGGATAGTCATGGGATGAGAGCATGCTGAAAAGTATTGAATAATCATATTGTAATGCTTCATTGATCAATATTGATCTCCTCTCTGGTTGAAGTTAAATATGAAATTAATATTGAACGCAGTTCTACCTGTAAACCATTTGTGGTTAATATAAACTGTGTACAGGGATCCAAAAGTCTTAGCTACTTACCTTGTGCTTTGAAAGCCATGAAAACCCTTTTTTACAAACCCTGCTGGGTGCAACACTCCTTTCCAACCCCCCACCCCCCCCCCCACCCCTCCCGCTCTCCCGAGTACTCAGCTGCATAATAGGTACAGATGTACCTGATGGATTCAAATTACAAGCACAAACGCTACAAAAATTCAAACAACTAGGGATACAAAAGGCTTAGCTACTTACCTTGTGCTTTGAAAGCCATGAAACCCCACTTTTACTAACCCTGCTACGTGCAACACCTCCCCCCCCACCTCTCCCGAGTACTCAGTTGGATAATAGGTACAGATGTACCGTGACGGATTCAAATTACAAGCACAAGCACTACAAACAGTCAAAAAAATGGTGATAAAAAGTTTACATTTCAACCAGAAACTAGGTGTCAAAAGTCTACACTTTTCCTCATTCCCAGATGAAGATGTCTGTCAGTCATCGAAATATTGGAAGACTCTAATATTTTGTTGCACTGTTGCTTGATCTACTTAAGTTTTGTTGAGAATTCTACACAGTGAATGAAATTATTCGAACAAACTTTATATTAGTATTACATACCAATGGCAATGCACAGAGGTGATGTGTCATTCCATATACCACCCAGACACACAATCTCAGATGGTCCAGATAACTCGTAACCAAAGTCACAAGAGAAGTACAGCGAGTTGTATAGGCTGCCGGTAACGATGCCATTTAGGATAGTCATGGGATGAGAGCATGCTGAAAAGTATTAAATAATCATATTGTAATGCTTCATTGATCAATATTCATTTCATCTCTGGTTGAAGTTAAATATGAAATTAATATTGAACGTAGTCATAACTGTAAACCATTTGTGGTTAATATAAACTGTGTACAGGGATCCAAAAGTCTTAGCTACTTACCTTGCGCTTTGAAAGCCATGAAAACCCTTTTTTTACAAACCCTGCTGGGTGCAACACTCCTTCCCCCTCCCCCCTCTCCCGAGTACTCAGCTGCATAATAGGTACAGATGTACCTGATGGATTCAAATTACAAGCACAAACGCTACAAAAATTCAAACAACTAGGGATACAAAAGTCTTAGCTACTTACCTTGTGCTTTGAAAGCCATTAAGCCTCACTTTTACTAACCCTGCTACGTGCAACACCCCCTCCCCCTCTCCCGAGTACTCAGCTGCATAATAGGTACAGATGTACCCTGATGGATTCAAATTACAAGCACAAACACTACAAACATTCAAAAAACTGGAGATAAAAAGTTTATATTTCAACCAGAAACTAGGTGTCAAAAGTCTACACTTTTCCTCATTCCCAGATGAAGATGGCTGTTGTCAGTCATCGAAATATTGGAAGACTCTGATATTTTGTTGCACTGTTGCTTGATCAAATTTAGTTTTGTTGAGAATTCTACACAGTGAATGAAATTATTCGAACAAACATCATATAAGTATTACATACCAATGGCAATGCACAGAGGGGATGTGTCGTTCCATATACCACCCAGACACACAATCTCAGATGGTCCAGATAACTCGTAACCAAAGTTACAAGAGAAGTACAGCGAGTTGTATAGGCTGCCGGTAACGATGCCATCTAGGATAGTCATGGGATGAGAGCATGCTGAAAAGTATTGAATAATCATATGGTAATGCTTCATCGATCAACATATATTTCATCTCTGGTTGTAAGTTAAATATGAAATTAATATTGAACGTAGTTTTAGCTGTAAACCATTTGTGGTTAATATAAACTGTGTACAGGGATCCAAAAGTCTTAGCTACTTACCTTGTGGCTTTGAAAGCCATGAAAATCCTTTTTTTACAAACCCTGCTGGGTGCAACACTCCTCCCCCTCCCCTCTCCCTCTCCCGAGTACTCAGCTGGGTAATAGGTACAGATGTACCCTGATGTATTCAAATTACAAGCACAAACGCTACAAAAATTCAAAAAAATCTAGGGATAAAAAGTTTACATTTCAACCAGAAACTAGGTGTCAAAAGTCTACACATTTCCTCATTCTCAGATGAAGATGGCTGTCAGTCATCGAAATATTGGAAAACTCTGATATTTTGTTGCATTGTTGCTTGATCAAATTAAGGGATCAAGACCCCTGGGACACCCCCAACAATCAACATGAGGTGTACACACCCCAGTCTCAAGCTCTTCCCCTACGTCTTACTGTCAAGATGCTATCAAAGCTTGGAAATTATTTTCAGAAACAAATCTGAATAGTCCGAAATTGACTTTTCAGAGCAAAAAACCTCCAGGGCTTCTAGGGGGAGACCCCTTAGGACCCCCTCTCTCTCTCTCTCTCTCTCTCTCTCTCTCTCTCTCTCTCTCTCTCTCTCTCTCTCTCTCTCTCTCTCTCTCTCTCTCTCTCTCTCTCTCCTCTCTCTCTCTCTCTCTCTCTCTCTCTCTCTCTCTCTCTCTCTCTTCTCTCTCTCTCTCTCTCTCTCTCTCTCTCTCTCTCTCTCTCTCTCTCTCTCTCTCTCTCTCTCTCAAGAGATGTACATATTCCCTTCTCAACCTTTCACTGTCAAGATGCTATGAAACTCCTTTTGGAATATATTTACCCTGTGCAGTCAATAATTATTATTATGATAGTGCTAACCCGGGATCTTATAAAGTAGATGCAAGACAGTCAAGCAGTCAACAGAGCCACGATAAAAAAATACCTGTTAAGTGATGGGAGGTGGTCAGCCTGTTTTTGGTTTTCAGATGGGGGGGAGGGGTTCAGTGACTTTTTGTCGGCACGATTTAAGAATCCAACCCCCCCCCCCTCCCAGGCTGGAGAAACTAACTGGTCCCTAAGTTTTGTTGAGAATTCTACACAGTGAATGAAATCATTCGAACAAACATTATATTATATTACATACCATGGCATTGCACAGAGGGGATGTGTCATTCCATATACCACCCAGACACACAATCTCAGATGGTCCAGATAACTCGTAACCAAAGTTACAAGAGAAGTACAGCGAGTTGTATAGGCTGCCGGTAACGATGCCATTTAGGATAGTCATGGGATGAGAGCATGCTGAAAAGTATTGAATAATCATATTGTAATGCTTCATTGATCAATATATATTTCATCTCTGGTTGTAAGTTAAATATGAAATTAATATTGAACGTAGTTATACCTGTAAACCATTTGTGGTTAATATAAACTGTGTACAGGGATCCAAAAGTCTTAGCTACCTACATGTACCTTGTGCTTTGAAAGCCATGAAAACCCTTTTTACAAACCCTGCTGGGTGCAACACTCCTTTCCCACCCCCACCCCCCAACCCTCCCGCTCTCCCGAGTACTCAGCTGCATAATAGGTACAGATGTACCTGATGGATTCAAATTACAAGCACAAACGCTACAAAAATTCAAACAACTAGGGATACAAAAGGCTTAGCTACTTACCTTGCGCTTTGAAAGCCATGAAACCCCACTTTTACTAACCCTGCTACGTGCAACACCTCCCCCCCCCCCCACCTCTCCCGAGTACTCGGTTGGATAATAGGTACAGATGTACCGTGACGGATTCAAATTACAAGCACAATCACTACAAACAGTCAAAAAAATGGTGATAAAAAGTTTACATTTCAACCAGAAACTAGGTGTCAAAAGTCTACACTTTTCCTCATTCCCAGATGAAGATGGCTGTCAGTCATCGAAATATTGGAAGACTCTAATATTTTGTTGCACTGTTGATTGATCTACTTAAGTTTTGTTGAGAATTCTACACAGTGAATGAAAATATTCGAACAAACATTATATTAGTATTACATACCAATGGCAATGCACAGAGGGGATGTGTCATTCCATATACCACCCAGACACACAATCTCAGATGGTCCAGATAACTCGTAACCAAAGTCACAAGAGAAGTACAGCGAGTTGTATAGGCTGCCGGTAACGATGCCATTTAGGATAGTCATGGGATGAGAGCATGCTGAAAAGTATTAAATAATCATATTGTAATGTTTCATTGATCAATATTGATCTCCTCTCTGGTTGAAGTTAAATATGAAATTAATATTGAGCGTAGTCATAACTGTAAACCATTTGTGGTTAATATAAACTGTGTACAGGGATCCAAAAGTCTTAGCTACTTACCTTGTGCTTTGAAAGCCATGAAAACCCTTTTTTTACAAACCCTGCTGGGTGCAACACTCCTTCCCCCCATCCCCCCCTCTCCCGAGTACTCAGCTGCATAATAGGTACAGATGTACCTGATGGATTCAAATTACAAGCACAAATGCTACAAAAATTCAAACAATTAGGGATACAAAAGTCTTAGCTACTTACCTTGTGCTTTGAAAGCCATTAAACCTCACTTTTACTAACCCTGCTACGTGCAACACCCCCTCCCCCTCTCCCTGGGTACTCAACTGGGTAATAGGTACAGATGTACCCTGACGGATTCAAATTACAAGCACAAACGCTACAAAAATTCAAAAATCTAGGGATAAAAAGTTTACATTTCAACCAGAAACTAGGTGTCAAAAGTCTACACTTTTCCTCATTCCCAGATGAAGATGGCTGTCAGTCATCGAAATATTGGAAGATATTTTGTTGCACTGTTGATTGATCAAATTAAGTTTTGTTGAGAATTCTACACAGTGAATGAAATCATTCGAACAAACATTATATTAGTATTACATACCAATGGCAATGCACAGAGGGGACGTGCCATTCCATATACCTCCCCGGCACACAATCTCAGATGGTCCAGATAACTCGTAACCAAAGTTACAAGAGAAGTACAGCGATTTTTGTAGGCTGCCGGTAACGATGCCATTTAGGATAGTCATGGGATGAGAGCATGCTGAAAAGTATTGAATAATCATATGCAATTCTTCATTGATCAATATTCATTTCATCTCTGGTTGTAAGTTAAATATGAAATTAATATTGAACGTAGTCATAACTGTAAACCATTTGTGGTTAATATAAACTGTGTACAGGGATCCAAAAGTCTTAGCTACTTACCTTGTGCTTTGAAAGCTATGAAAACCTTTTTTTGTACAAACCCTGCTGGGTGCAACACTCCTCCCCCCCCCGTCCCCCCCCCCCTCCTCTCCCCGGGTACTCAGCTGCATAATAGGTACAGGTGTACCCTGACGGATTCAAATTACAAGCACAAATGCTACAAAAATTCAAAAAAACTGGTGATCAAAAGTTTACATTTCGGCCAGAAAGTAAGTGTCAAAAGTCTACACTATGAAACTAGGAATCAAAAGCCGCCGAAATATCAGAATATTGGCAACCTGGAGAACACTTTTTCGAAAAATCTCGGAAAATTTGAAACTTGCCAACATTTAAGCTACATTGTCGAAGATCGTAAACGCGTTCAAAGAGAGGAGCCAAACCTCTACATAATGCTTGAACAAATCAAATCTTAGAGTCAAAAGTCTCCTTGAGTCGAAAAAAGGGAGTCAGAACCGCAGTACATATGTCGATTACATGTATATGTATAAACCCGTACAATTGTGAGTACCCCCCGGTGCAACCGTTCAAACAGATCGAAATTGAAAATTGTAAAATCTTTTCCGGGAGTAAAAGATGAAAAGAACTGTATGTTACTACTTACGGCATGATCTCACTTTGTGACATATAATCGTGTCTGTCAGATCTCCGACACATACACTGTCACTTCCGTCTATCGGGGATATACATCTACGCGTTCGTGTCCGTATACCTTGTCCACAAGTTTGTGAACAGCGCCCCCATTTGCTCCAACGGGTGAACTGTCCACCTTTTGGACAAAAAACGAAATCAATACCATGTTAGAAAAGATATCAATTTAACAGGCATTTCTCCATGTAATGATATGAATTCACAAAATAAAATTCCATGAACAACAAACGCGTAGTGGCCGAATTAACTTGATAAATATGTGATCATTTCCTACCGACTTGACAAGTTACTTGTAACGACGGCTGCACGGGTAAGACTTCCATCTCTCTCATTGTGTTATGGCTACATTTTGAGAGCGATACTTCGGTACCAATGCATTCAACACCACTGAAAACAGTCGGTACACTGCTTGGCCCAACGCTTGTTGATGCTTAAAAGAAGGAGAAAGAAAATCTGTATGAAATTAGAGTAAAAAATTATGATAACATTGGGGAATGTTATTTTAAGACATAATTTGGGGAACATATAAACAGTGTATATATACGTAAACGTCGTAGAGTTTAGTGTTTTCTGTATAAATATATACTTTGGACTCAGAAGCAGAATTTGTATATATACATGTATGTAGCATCATTATGGCGTCTATTGCATATCGGTTGACAGTTACCATTCCAACATCAGAGTACGCTGAAAGCTTACTTATATTAGTTGGTGGTAAGAGTTATTCTGGTCTGCTTTAACGCCAAATGGGACGACAGATACTGAATTTGCATATCATTAATTCCAACCAGTACAAAATTGCGGTGTTCATTTACAAATCACTATAAGTTCTCACCCGTCACTACACCAAGGAATCCTAGGTGTGTACAAACAACGGTGGCAATGTCCATCATTTCACCAGCCACCATTCCAATATTTCCCCATATCCCTCTATACACGTCGAATACGTACAAGACGCCATTTCCAACTTGGTTTGTATCGTCCAATTTTATCTTCACTGAAACATTGAATATTAAAGATGGTATAAATAAACTATGCAAATATCACCTACAGAGGGCGCCATATCCTGATAAAGTTTTGAACGAATTATACTTGAGGTTGTGAAACTAGCAACTACCAATCAGACAGTCTCGAGGATACCATGGCAACTCGTACCAAAGAAACAAAACACTCAACTGAAACATATATACATTATATATATACTTGAGTAATTACATTACATGCAAAAAAAATACTATATTATAAGCATTGATGCCATTGCCAATGAGTAAATTGCATTATGTCAACAGCTGATCATCACAAAACAGATCTGGAGTGTGCGCGCATGCACGTACATACAAATAACACAGTTACTCACTTACTCACTCACTCACTCACTCACTCACTCACTCACTCACTCAATATTTGAATCACTTACATCCAGTTAATGATAGGCATGGTGCTGCTTGCACTGTATCCCCTGAACAACCAGTCCCGAGACAAACTCTCGATCGAGTTGTTGCTACAACACCACATGCTGGAGTATTGTCATTTGTCCACTCCGACCATACTTATATAACAATGAAAAAAATCACGATATATTATCCCAATTGTGGTTACTTGATATACACACGGTACCATAGAAAACATCAAATGGATTGAAATGATTCATTTACAGATTTCAAAAATAATATTTTGCATTTACATTGGTACTCAATATTTAGTAATCAAGTATGAACTATTCCCTCCAAAATTACACCAGGAAAATGCTAGATTTCGATAACATTCTGGTGTATATTTGTCTCAATCTAGAATAAAATGATCTAAGATCGTAAGTATGGTTTTATTTGTATTTTGACATCAAAATAATGATTTTAATGGTATCCACGTCAACAATGACGTAATCTCTATATCTCTCTACACATTCGTCTGTATATTTCCAATATCAAAATAAGAATTGACAGTACATACATGAACAAGGTTGAATATTGCATTTCATATAATCTGTGTCGTGACCAGGACACAGTTTGTCTTTTAGACCAGGTACATCCACTTTACAAACACGACTTCGTTTTTGATATCCCAGATCACAAGAAGCGCTGCACACGGACCATGGTGTCCAGTTTTCCCACCCTCCGTCCTGTTCAACTGGAAACGACAAAAATGAAAATTACACCGATTTTAGACATTGTCATGTATGCAAAACGTTTGGAACGGTAAACAATGCTTTGCATGTATGTATGTATGTATGTATGTATGTATGTATGTATGTATGTATGTATGTATGTATGTATGTATGTATGTATGTATGTATGTATGTATGTATGTGTGTATATACATTTGTATATATATATATATGTATGTATGTATGTATGTATGTATGTATGTATGTATGTATGTATGTCTGTGTGTGTGTATGTATGATGGATGTATGTATGTATGTATGTATGTATGTATGTATGTAGGTAGATAGGTAGGTATGTGTGTGTATGTATGTATGTATGTATGTATGTATGTATGTATGTATGTATGTATGTATATATGTATGTATGTGTGTGTATATATATATATATGTATGTATGTGTGTGTGTATATATATGTATGTATGTATGTATGTATGTATGTGTGTATATATATATATGTGTGTGTGTGTATGTATGTATGTATGTATGTATGTATGTATGTATGTATGTATGTATGTATGTATACACAGTTACAACTTCAGAATTCCCAGTTTCGGTATTTTGACATTGAAGCTTCTATTCGATGAGAAATGTACACATTCTGATAAGTCATGTCAGGATAAGGTCATTCGCTCACTGATATTATTACAGGTTGGTTAGACCTACATTTAATAGGTCGTAAATACCACGTCATAGCTGTCCTAGCTAATTAATTAACATGGGTGTAATCAAAACACAATTTGTAATTAAGTTAGTGTCTGTGAGTAATTAACTTGATGGATTGGTAATTGACAGCGAGTGCACTGAGCTGTGCAACTTTTACACACCTTTGTCTGTCAAAATGTTTTGTTATCTCGTCTAACATAATGAATTGCAATTGGTTATCACGACCAGTACCCATGCAACAGGTGTGTCATATATTTACAAACATTCTTAAAACCGACCATGACAATTCAATGAATTTGCTTGACTGCAAGGAAAACTCACGTGCCACTTCACAGTTACCGCCAACATATTTATGTGCTGCACGACAAACACAAGTGTAGTTCACTCCATTCTTACTGACACACCAACCATGGTCACCACAGGAACCTGTAGCACAGGCATTCTGCTCTTCTATTTCCTGTAATGTTTATTCAGAAATTATACCTTTATTTATATCATTTCTTTCATATATACATTCATAACGTTTAAATTCACAGTTAGGTTATTTAGACCCAAAAACTTAAGTCGTTGATCGTTTTGATAAAGATCCCCCCGATGTTTGAAGTTGAGGGGGTGGGGTGGGGGGGGGGGGGGTAATGTCCACAATGTAACCAAAATGCGTGTAATATACATGTGACAGTATGCTTCTATTTGGTTATGCACGTTTTCAATAAAATCTGAGTTAAAATGTGGATCAGCTAGTAACAAATCTCCCCTATTCTTCTGTTGGCCTGTAAACGTGAACACGTTAGCTGCTCTCAATAACTAACCCAATCCACAAACAGGCGTAAGTTGACGATATAAGCCATAAACACTGATTAGACACAAATTTATGTTTGTATTTACAATATATATGTATGCTATAAGCGATAATAATACTACGTTTCTAGGCCAACGGCCCATATGCGAAGTTTACAAATAGTGCCATTTTAAAAAAAAATACATTTCTGTCGTACACATAGCAAAAGTGAGAACAATGTGTTACATAAACGCTTGTGGCAAACTGTGAAATCACTTAATAACTTGCCATGGATGTTACGGGTGCATGTGTGCATTGAGAAGATGTCTGCTATGTAAATATTGCATCGTGCATATATTTTAAGCAGAGACTCATTTGAATAAAATTGATGCATTTTCAAGATTCCACTGTACCGATGCATTACCCAGTCACAGCTGGGTTTTTTTTTCTTTCCCCGTTATGAATATGTTTATTTTGCCTCCATTTATTGTATGTGTTATTAACTTAGTACTGAAGTTATTTTTTACATTTCGCTGACTTTTTGAAAGAAAGCTTGAAGACAGTAACTTAGTTAAGACATCTGACGAATATTTCCTTAAGAAAACAATTAGAATGCCAAGATATCTTCCAGGTTTGGTAAACACTTTCAAATAAGCCGGTACGAAATTGATACGGAACGGAATCGATCTATTTTCCTCTTATTTTATATTCTATCTTCTTTATCAGCATTTTCTCGTTACTTTTTTTATCTGTGATTCTCTGAAATGTGGCGGCACTATCCTTCTTACCTTATTAAGCAATTCAAAGTAACCGGTCGACCAACCTGGCACATCGGTTAAGTTCACATAAGTCCAGTCACGTTCAGGGTGAAGTTCGTCCGACACAACACCCTCCTTGAGTATTTCACACTCTTCGGTCCATCGCATATAGTTGATAGATGTACACTCTTTAGCCAATGATTTACACATATCAACGCAGAGCAGTATGTTTTGGGACCGTCCTACAACTCTTTGGACGTGAGAAATCAACTTAGAGTCCTTGTGACTGACACGTTCAAGTACTTCAGGCATCTTTAGGGGTAAGACTTCACCGTCATGACTAAGCTTACTGCGGATCATAGACACGGCTAAGACCAAATAGATCACCCTTTGTATAACAGACATAACAGTGCGGTCAATTTTTCAAGACATTCTGCGAGTACTGTAAAGTCAGTTTTCTTTCTGGTAATTGAAATAGTAGACTTAAAACATATAGAGTTTTAATTATGTATGATCTTGTAACCATGGGAACCAGTGACTCTCACACTCGCCGGCAAATGAACAGAGAGTTATTGTTGATGCCCGTTACTATGGCGATTCTTGTAGCATGACAGACAATGATCATTTACAAGTCTTTAGCAATCATTATATTTTGCAATCGTACGCCTTTTGATTATTTTAGCTAGCATTGTCGCCGGGACAAAACTTTATTAAATCCCACAACTACCATTTATAATAATTAGTTATTATTTTTTTTACCTCTTCATTCTTTTGTCATTAATATATGTTGAACACTTCTTGTTGACTTCTTAAAATCTGGTCATATATCCTCCCACGAGTATACAAGTAGATTAATATTCCTCAATATAATTTCTTTATTTCGTTGGCGTACAAGAAAACCCACGACTGGTTAATCAAGTGGTTCACTGCAGATAAGCAGAGGGGTTAAAAACCGGATAAACACAGATAAAAAAGATAAATCAGGTCAACTGTGTGAAAAAGAACATTGAATGATAAAAAGTTAGAAGGTTTAAAAATTGACATTATATTTAATTACCAAAGTTTAATGAAATTAACAAGTAGAGAACATTTTGTATTGTGTTATTGTGTCACGCTTGGCTTCATTTCAATAACTCAATTTTAAATTAATTACTCAATTTCAAATTAATTCAATTTAACAATAATAAGTGACTGACTAGTATACTCTCTTAATTAGTTCGATTATTAATTATAAAACAGTGACGAGTTCACAATGTTCTCATTGACAACTATATGGCGCTAAATGAAATGCACTGACTTGCCACTATACGAACCCCTCACACAGAGATGTCAAAACATTGGCGCTCGCATATCTGTTTATTTCATTCAGACTGAATGTAACAAATTACGATCTTGCTACCTTCATGTGTAGCTTCTTATTGGTTACTGTATTGTTGTAATCAAACAGAGCTAGTGAACAATAACCTGCATTGCGCTGTGCTGTATTTGTTTTATGAAGATTTCAAAAGATGGAAATAACTGGCCTTTGTGGTCTTCATCAGATCAGAATGAAATCAATGTGAACAGTCTATAGAACTATAATGGGCCACAATGTGTCTATATCAAGCAAAGCCCAGATTAAAAACTTAGATGTGAAAAAATATTTGTCTGGCAGAACTGAACAAGTCGGTCGTTAGTAAAAGAATGACCCCTTGTAATCCGCATGGCTCCATTGATAAGATAATGAGAGCTCGGATTCAATCATGGATGTTTGACGCCTCGAGTCATACAAATATATCATAACAGTATTTTAGTGTCATAGTCTGAAATATGAGCCACACATATATATATATCTGCCAAATAGTTTTGGTGATCGAACATCCACATCAATCCAAAAGTTCAATAATACATTACAGTCCTAAGTGTTTCTCTTTACTTTTTGTTCGTTTTTGTCGTTAGTTTGGTTAACTAGATCTCCGCTGATTTGACTGGTGTCAGTGGAATTCACAGGATAAGTCATGATCTGGTCTTTTTATATAAACTTCTTCTTTTTTAAATTTGTGACGTCAGTGGCCTATTTTGGGGTCTGTCTTTTCTTGTAACAAGACTCTGCCATAATATCAACATGCTTTCAGAACAAACAAATACATACATACATACATACATACATACATACATACATACATACCATGTATACCAGCTCAAGAAATATACACGTTTAAGAAAGTACACGCGTATCCACGCTGATATACATGATGCCATATGTGAGGTATGTCAGTGGTGTATTGTGAACTTGTGGCAACACTTTTTCTCTGTCTTTATTTCATTTACACTGAAATGGTGAATTGTAAAGTAGACGTATAAACAGTATTTTTAAATCACCATTGTCGTAAAACCACAGCCCTTTTACGGCAACGATACAATAAATGCCGCCACTTAAACTTTTCGTTGCCCCATCAGAGAAATAATGCTTTGACTAACTTGCAAGAATTAGGAACCAGATGTTAATGTGTTTCAAGTGGTTGTCGTCGGTGTGTCAAAACATTTCACTTAATGTTTTAATTTTTATCACAATGAATTCGGAAATTGTTGTAAGAGTAACGAAGGAAGTGGTCAACTAATTGATTGGCTTAATTTGACAATTGAATTCTTTCAGACTTAGGGGAGAGATCAATAGTTCAATGTAGAATAAAATAACTAAATTCCTTAAATTTGAGGGTGGGGTTTCAGCCATTTTAGTTCTCATCCTACAAAAACGATTTTACTTATAATGGAATCTGTTTTGTACCCCTAAATACAGATAATTCTAAAAAAAAAATATCGTAAAATTGAGAAATGGAAGGGTTTCGCTATAGTAAACACATAATACTAAAATACATTGTCAATAAACGAGTTATTTTCCTCACTACATACTGGCTTTGTATTCATAGCACTACACACTTAGTCTACTACATATTGATTTCAAATTTATTATGCTGTCTGGATCTGATAAAAATTATCAATTTTGGCCAATTAAGTTAGAAGGGGAGGGGGTCTGAGGCCTTACTAAAAGAATTTAGTTTTTGTGCGACATTAGACTATTAAATCTCGGCCCTTGTTAGAACTTGGTCGAGATTCGGTTTTTGAATGGTTGGTTCGGTCAACCGCGCTTACCGGGTAGTTTTGGCTAGAGCACAGACAAGGAAGACATTTTTTCCTTGTCTGTGGCTAGAGAGACTTTTCTTAAAAGGCAAATACAGCTTTCAAAATATGCTCCTATTAATCTGACAAGAAAATCTTTCCCCTTCATTGGTCTTGCCAGCTTCATCTCAAATTCCAAATACTTCCGTCGGATCGGCGAATCAAAGTGAGCCCTAAAGGCAGAATTCACCACCATTTTATTCTATCGGATATTATAATTTTTTAAACTTCACACATACATACATACATACATACATACATACATACATACATACATACATACATACATACATACATACAGAATGACAGAAATAAATAACGTATGACTTTAAACCTGTAATTTCAGCTTTTATATTTGTATTAAAATTGCCTTGTGTTTACATCAAATCACTTGTTACTGATGTGGAAGAAGCGACTTGGATTGTGTTATTATGCCAATGCCCTTTATGTCAACAAGAACGATTTTCTGTTTTACGTTCCATATTCCTTCTTTAATTGGAGTGGATTGAAAAGATCGAAAGTTTCCAATTCTGTCTCAAGTAATACAGTTAGTGTCGATTGAGTTATGTCGCTAAGATGACGTAGTGACATTGCGAATGTATCTGGATCCGGCAGACACAAGATGGGCCGACGATGAGTGATGTAGCCGAAGTTACTTTCACAAAACTTCAAAGTAGTCTTGTGGCCTTCATATCGTACAATAAGCTATCGATCTTTCAGTAAATGAGTAAATTCTATAGTCGAGAAATCGTCGAGAATATGGTTCCTTTGGGTTTGGAGAAAGCGTATATTGCCACGATTTATGGCTAATGGGAGGGACTGTTCAGTGAGGCGAGGCCAGACATCGCCAGGTTAACAAAGCTGGAATCTTTTCTGAGTCGTCAACAGCCGCTCTTAGCACACAGCAGAAAGCTAGGGAGTTATTTTTGACGGAAAACTTACGTGTAAAACACCTGCCGAGTTTCTGCTCTGGGATAACTACTGTTCTGGGATAACTATTATGTCACAAAAACTAACTACACGTTTTCACTTGTAAGTACTTTTCATCCTCATTAAGGGGGATCACGTGGGCGAAAATTAGAGTCGAAAAACGGCAACCGAAAGCGGTAAAAACTACATCGATGGTACACAAACACGTGCGGCAACGAGGTAGGGTCTTTGTCGTGGTCAGACCGATTACAACTCTTTCATTATACTAGTATGACAATATCCCTGATGTACAAACGGAACGAAGCGAAACGTTAACATTACAAACAATAGAAACATAGATGCTGGACCTGATATACTACCTTTGTTTACCATTTTAGAATATATTGTGTTTCACACTTCACATGGTACCGCTTTTTTTGCGCGGTTGTATTTGATACAAGCTATTCAGAGTTGAACGAGATTAGACATTCGTAAATGGGCGTCTCCAAAGAGCTGTATGCTTTCAATAAATTAGCGAGTAACTGTACTTATTAATTCAAAGCTGCTCACTGTACAACACCACTGATGCATAATAAAACATTGCTTTTGGATGTCAGTGATATCTCAAGCCTGGACCACAGTGATTCGCTTCTAAATCAGTTGGACTTTTACTGGAAGTTGCAGCTAGCAGTGTTTCCTCTCAAACGATCAGAATTGAACGTTCAGGTAAGCGCTACTATAAACCAGGCTCTTGGAACGGTTCATTCAATGGTCTATGCTTTAATCTTAAAGTAAGAAAGAGTATGTATGGCACTCAATTCTTACTTTCATTCATTCATGAGAATTTCACTGAAACTGAAAGCATTTCTATTGTGAGATGTGACTTTTTGTTCTAATTATACGTCTGTCTAGTACGTTTTTTGTGCACTTTCCCTCAAAGTAAATAACTAAATTCAACAGTCTGTCCACCCCAATGCATATATTACAGGTCTATGACTTTGAAAGCATTTCTATTGTGAGCTGTGACTTTTATTCCAATAGTACGTCTGTCAAGAACGTTTTGTCCACCTTACCTACAAGTAAATGACACAATTCAGCAGTCTGCCCATCGCATTATCTTTATGTTATGATTTCTGTGAGACCTGCCACTGGAACATGGTTGCCATTTTGTGCCCCACCCCATCCGCTTGGTATCGCTTTTGTGTGTTTTTTTGCCGGGAGCATGAAATTCGATTAAGATTGTGGATTGGTAGTGGTGGTGGTGGGGTGGGGTGGGGTGGGGTGGGGTGGGTGGGGGTTAATGGCCATTTATCGTCATCAAAATGTTACAGAATGTATGTTTGATTGAATGGTAGAGAAAACTAATCCTAAAATCTGCATTATATTAAATCATGGTGGACGATGTCTGCTTCTTTTTTTTCTTTTTCTTTTTTTTTCTTTTTTACAAAAGTGAGAATTTTATCTATTAGTAGAAATTTAAATCAAATTAAAATCTAATTATGCACGTTCTGTGTCGATTGTTACCTAAATGGGTGATTCATTTTCACTGGTGAGCCCAAAAGGTGTTTTTTTCTCGGCATTCTTAGTATAAAGGTCATAATCAAGTTTCATAGATTTTGAACAGAAAATACGAGAGAAACTATTACCGGAAAATTCAAGGGTAGCCGAGTCATGAGGTCAGTAGTTATAACCTTCGTTTCCGTTTCGTCAGCATTTCCAAGTCATTTTTTTTTCAATAAATTTTAAACCACACGACCAATGATGTCGTATATCGACACATTATGTCTTAGAGAGTGCCAGGGCCGAACACGGTGATGAGGCAAGCTGTCATGTTTACTCTCCAGCCAGAAGTTACAACCGTATGATGTTGTGACATTAAAAGGTCAAAATCATGGGCATTTATTTTGAGTGTTAATTCTAGATCAAAACTTCGATCCGGTGTAGATATCAGTCAAACGGACCCAAGACTCCCCGACAAGACCAAGATTCTTCTGACAATTTTTCAGAAACCTGTCTGCACGGTTGATTCCGACATGTTACATAATTCTTCGCGTTGTCGATGACTTGCATTAACAAAACCTATAGTTGTCTTTCTTTGTTTTTCTTGAAGTAAGTCCACCCTCTATTCAAGTATTGTATCCTAGATTTGGGCATTGTGTCTACTGTCTTGTAGTTCAGTTCTGACCTTTGCTATTGTGATGCATGGCAAGGTGTCCAGACTCAGTCACGTTAACTAACGTTCTGAAGTGAGCCCTCATGCGACTGTCTAAGCACTGTATTGAAACTTTATATTTGCCTTTGAAAATCAACTAAAAGTGCACGATATATCATTTTAAAGTACTGTGTTACCACGTTGATCATTGCTGATATCATCAGTGACAGCAAATTGAAAGTAAAACGCCCCTCGTAGATGCAATTTGAAATCATGTATCTACCGGGGTTAGACTTGTGCCGACTGAACAGCGCCACCTTTGACTTGTACGTCGTATACTTTTGTTCTTTGTTAGTAAAACTTGGGGCGCACATGGAGTTCGAGTGTAGCGCTTCAAGGTCAAAGCGATAATTCACATGTTTTGCAGTAGAATAAAATTGAGACATTACACAGACACAGATGTTAAACCAATACCACGTTTCCAATACCCAATTCTTACCTAACGATTGGTCAAAATTTTAAGCTTCACGTTACACCAAAGGTCAAAGGTTACAGCTACTGCTTTTTCTAGTGTCGTTCGTTTCAGATTACCATTTTTTTAAAATAAATATTTTGTCATTTTGAAACCATCAACATCTCATAATGTAACAGAACATGTAACATAGGACACCATAATGGTGAACTTTTAAGAGGTATTCCAAAGAGATACCGTAGTGATGTAATGCATATATAGACGTTGATCACTGTCAACTTCATAGTCATATATCTTGGCACAATGGCACGGCGTGGATATTTCGACCACCTGTTGGATCGAGACTTCTTAATACATACCGTTGAGTCCCCCTAGAATCCCTACTGTCATGCTATACAGAATAAAGAATGCAACATACAATGTAAACAGCCGTAATGAGTGTCCGATTAACACTTGTTACGAAGTTTTATACACATGTGAGGTGAGAAAACAAATATGAAGTATTTCTAACTCAACCGTTAGAATATCATAATTTCGCATTCTCGCAGGCCAGGCATATTTTTAGGCTAACGTACCTAAAAACGAATACCTCTTCAGGGAGCTTACACTTCAGCGTCATACATGTTTGTTGCCGTAATGAGGACGGGTGCTTTATAACTTTTGAACGTTCGTGACTTTGATATATCAACAATTACAAACGATGGTAACTTAACACGAGCGTGGAACAAAATTAAACCACTTCAAAAAAAAATTTCTAAAATGACAACCTTTCTTATGACAAGAAACTTAAAATTTTGCGCACCACTTGATTTTTTACTAATTTTCAGAACGGGCTCCACACCCAGCTCTTGACATTCTTGCGGAAAGAATCTCAATGAAAACGAAAGAAAATATTGATTAACATAATCTAGATAGGTACAGCTAGCAATGTTAACCATTGACCTTATCCGAGGGTAGGGTCTAACCAATCCGCTGACGTCATCAGGGTGATTGCCTCGATGTCAACTCTCTGCATACAAGGGCATCTTGGGACAAGAAATAAACGATTGAATATTCTAAAAGTGTTACATTGCATTTCTATGGATTAGCAAGGAATTTTTTTGTGAATTTTGTTTATTTTAACGAAAGTCTCGGAGTTTAACTGCATACCATGACCATGTGTAAGTCTGTAGAATTCGCGATGTGCATTTTTGAGGTTATGCCTCGGATAACGAATTCGAATTCACCAAGAATGGCACGCGTACATACTGTAAAAAAAGATTAAAGCTAAATGGCATTCCATCAATTTTATGGTAGAGATTTGTCGGTTTTTAAATAATCGAGGTCGACATTACCCCGGCTAGAGACAGGTCGGTAGGGAGACAGGTATAGCTGTCAAAACCAGTCAGGGTACATCAAAATATTGACACACATCTGTTCTCTGCAGGGGTGACGTAAAGTCTGTCTGCATACCGTGATTATCACAGGGGGCGATCACCTGTCTGTCAACTTTGCTGAGAATTCAGTCAGTGGTTCCCTCCTTTGCTTGACTACATGCAAACTGGTTTCGTGGTTACAACAGAGTACCTATCTTCATGAATGAACTCCCGCAGGTCTCACGAATATTTTTCTTCTAATATTGCAACACCATATAGTAGACTGTGTTTGGAGTTCTGTATGCGCAACCGAAAGCTATACACGTGAGTTATATAAATTATATATCGTTATATGTATGTTCCTTATTTGTAATTTTGATTGTTGCGAGGCTGTATTTTCCAAAGGAAGTGGAAAGTTGTAATTGCACTATGAGTACAGGTAAGAATACGACTGACTTTCCCCACCTATAAATACATCGCCACATGTTCTCTGTCTACCGCACCATCATGCTCGGCTGGTCGAACTCAAAGGTACCGTTGAACCGTCACATTGTGCGCCCATGAAAGGAAGTAGAGTTACACGTATTTTCAATGAAAACAGACGAACGTGGTGGACCAAAAATGATTAATATACTTCTGCTGAAAAGGTCGGCTGATTCACACTATTGAATACTCTATTTTTGTATGTAATAAATAGAGTGTGCCGACAAGACTGGGTTTTAGAACACTCACGGTGACGGAACCATTGATCGTCTATGTCTCCAACAGGTTTACCAGTATGCCATTGTGCCTTGTGACGATCGCTATATCTCCCGAGACCATATGTTATTACTTTTAGGGAGTTGTTTATTTGGCCCTGTCGGTAGACAAACACAGGTGAGGTTAGTATCTATTAGAGGATCAGTTGTATCTATATTACGATCCCAAATCTCAGCTCTTCTGCACTGAAATAAAATTAGTCGATTGATCATCCAGGTGTGTTGGTTTTCACAGTGTTGACCTAGTTACTTGTCAAAGGTCACCACAAGTCGTCGGCTGGGGTTCCTAAAGTATCATCATAAAGAATGAACGAAATGATAGAGGGTCGGTGATTAAAGGCTGGCGATTCAGTCCCAGGTTCTCACATTACTGTTATCTTATCCGTGTAGCCATTAGGATTACATAGAACCATTCTATTGTTAGAACTAACTTTTCTAAAGCTCTGCCAGACAATTTTCACCTAAATTTCGATCCTAACGGGAACTGTGGCCTTTAAGAAAATGACTTACAGAGGACATAGTAATATAAATCTTTCTAGAAAGAAAGAAAACACCCAAAATTACATTTTAAATGTCACATCTTTTATAAATGGCGATGGTACAGATAAACAGTAAGACACTTAGTCCAAGCTCTCATCCTCTAAATCCTTTTATCAGTTCATGTTGGATTCCGTGTCTGAGGACCTGCCACCATCCACTCAAAACTCAGCCGAGTAGGATATTTATTACAAGGGAAAGAATTCGGATTTAATATTTTAAACTAGTTTGTAAACGTTTAATATTATTCAATTGCATAATCGTATATAACAAAAAAATGTTACAACTTATATTAGTACAATGTGCCGTAATAGTTTGATGAATTCATTTATGTAAACACACAAAAAAAACTAAAAAACACTTTATGAATGTATGGAAACGTATCATGGAGGGCTACCTATGTGCAGGTTGAATGTCTTTCATCATTGCAATGATTTGGTTCAGGAAAAACTCACTCAAGTAGTTGGCGAGCACTCTTGAAGCTCGTTGAGACAACTTGTTGCTATAAGGAGAACGCCAGTGATCTGATGTGAAGCAATTAAAAAATTGTCCATGCATGTTGTCGCCATTTGATGGTACAAGAAAACGAGAGACTGGTATCAAAATATGCGATGTCGCAAAGTGACATGAAAGACGCCGACGCCATTCTTGGTGCGGAATCTGTTCGGCAGCAGAAATAGCGCCAACAAGAAGGAGTGTACGGCGCCCAGTGGTATACTGAAACCAGACTTACCGTCGCTGATGTGCTTATCTCATATCGGCGTATAAACCCGTTGGTATGGTAAGATCACTGCAAAATGACAAAATTATAAATTTAGACTGTTGACCATTACCGAGAATGCTTTCTCAACAGTTCAGTGCATAATGTAGAAGACAGACAAGGGAGAGAGAGGGGTGAATATTTCGCATTCATAACAAAGGCTCATAATAATAAAGGGTACGGTGGGAAGACAGCGGTCTGTACAGCTATCTTTTCACGATGTGTGCTCAGAATCAGCTTAGGTATTGAGGTAAATAATCAAATCACTCGACAAATAACACAATGAAAGAAAACGTGTGACAATCCACTTGTCAAACAAAGCTTATATTTAAAGCGGTTCGTTTACGTTCTTTGCGACGAATTAAAGCCAATACGCATAATCGTGGACACGTACGTTCGGCGCCGACTAATATTTGGTAGCGATTGGACTGACTGACTTATAGTCAATGTTATACATACAAAAATGTAATAAAAGTTTGGTTCACACGACTCTTACATCACGGTTTTGGCTAAAATGTTCTAAGACAGACCGATTAAAGGCTATTTAATTCGTAGAGATAGTCGGCCAGGGTGTAGCCAAGAGACTCGTGGTTGGCTTTCTAATCTAGCGAGCCTACATAATTCTCACAAACCAGAGCTGTTATTTCTTCCGCGACGCGACACTGCTTGGCGTCTTGGACGCTGCCGTAAAAGAGGCTGGAGTTTACGACGTTGGCCTACATCGCGGTTTGGGATTGCTAGACTAGAAAGACAACGACCAGATCTCTGGGTTAGTCTTGACGTGGTTCAGATTGCAGGCTACATTTATACATCTGAGCTTGGTCAAAACTATTTAGAAGAACCTGTCAACCATTTCATGATCCCCTAATAAAGAAGAGGGTACACGACAAAATGTCCCCATCAAAGGACTCTCGGGGAGAGAGATATTGGAATTGATTGCAGAGCCATATCGTCTTTTGCTAAAACACTTCATCTATGTACAATTTAGCAAATACTTCAAGCTGATTATAAAACCATGCAATTATAATATTTTAGCATATCATGTTTGTCATGTTCAATATCACGGGCTACATGTTGGCTAAACTGCATCATAAAGCCTAATAGAAAGTCTTAGGGCTAAATGGTTTTCGTATCTTTACAACTCCACGATAAATGTGGACGTCTAGTCCTAAGCCGTGACTAGTTTCCGAAATTGTAACAAAACTTTGAAATGAGATGATTGATAGACCCTCCACCAGTTGATGGAGGGTCTATGAATGATTTGACTAGTTTAAAAGCGTAACGGACCAAGTAAGACATTGTCACAAAATTGTTCAGACATCCTGATATTTGATCAAATGAGTCACTGTATTAATATTTGTCGATTTTTAATGTGAAAATGAATTTATCTTTCTCCATTGCTAAAGAAACCCTGCCCAGCCCCCAAAACAAACAAACAAACAAACAAACAACATTATTTCGCTAGCACCGACACACCCTTTATAAAGTAAGTGCACTTGCACAGATACAGGAATAATCTGTAAAAAATAATACCCTTTATAGAATCTTTTTTTATGAGATGTTTTTAAACATGACTGTTTAGCTTACATTTGTATGTTCGTGACGTACTTTTACGGAAATTGTAAAGTACATTTTCAAAAAAATACCGAAGCTAAATTTGATGTTCCTATTGGACGTGTCTTCTGTTAGTAGTTATGCGCTTCTTTCAAAGATATGAAAATTGATGCCGATAACGTACATGTCATGATACATTCGACTTGTGTTTGAATGTTTTCTGAGTGAATCTGGTATAATATATATGTAAGTTACTCCGTCCCTAACTTACAATGCCAGTATCATACGTGTAGACGGTCGAAGTCTGCGACCCCCACCCCCGCGCCGCCATTAGATTGTATTCCTTTTTCACGTCTCCTCCACGGTGAAAATGCACCTCGGAAATAAACTGTTCAAAGTTTTGCTGTAACTTCGTTCAAAAAATTGCAAACCAATTCTTTAGTTAACATCAGGAGTCACCAGTTAAAGTTTGGAAATTGTTTCAAAATGTTTTCAAAATAAATCCAGTTTAATAGAATCAAATATGGCTGCATTTTAACTGTATAGGAAAATATAAGATTGACGATTTCCACGAAAGCAAGAAGATGAACCCAAACATTTATTTTATTATGTCAAAGCATAGACCACGGGTGGAGGGTTTATGGTCAAAGTGCCCAGCTTACTTGGGGTAAAGTTTGGAGAGAATTGAAATTTTCTGGGAGGCGCAAACCACCTTAATGTCTCGTATCCGAAGTAGCAAACATCACGATTGTACTACTGTCGATGTACTACTTCCGATGACAGTAATAAATCGACTGCTCTATGCATGACTAATGGCGGGTAACAGAGTTTTTTTTAGAGTAGACACCACTGTCGTCTTTGAGAGGTAGGGCCGCTTACTGTCAAGTCGGTGTCTCCTGGCAATAGATTGTTTATCATTCGGCAGCATAGTACAACTAGTAACACTGAAGTAAAGCACTTCCTCGATGTGCTACACTCGTTTGTAGCATTCATATTACAACACAGACAAGCAACTTGTCTGTGATTACAACGAGTAACACTGGAGTAAAGCATTTTCTCTATGTACTTCACTCGTTTATAGCATTCATATCAAGCGTGAAAGTATACTGTTTCAATTGGTTTATTTATAAGCCTAGCACGTGGCCTTTCTATTATATCATGTGGTCAATTAGCAAATGATACAGTATGCTTTTACACACTTGATACGGATGCTATAAACTATTGTGTGGTACATACAGATATTACTTTACTTTGGTGTTATGGGTTGTATATGAATATACTCGGCGATTGGTCCATAGTAATATGTACGTTATCATTGTTGTATCGTTACTTCACATGGCGATTGAAACGTATTCGTCAGATGTGTTGAGAAGCATCACAGATTGACCATAACATGAGCTTATTGTAGCTAGAGTAAGGCGTTTGAATTTGGGTGTCTACTCGAGTAAAGAAACCCCCCTCCCTCCCCGCCTCCAAAAAAGTGCGCCTGTATCCCAGGAATGCTCAAATGTGTTCCAGTAGGGGGAGAGGAGGGGTTATTGGACTTATTAAAAATCACTGTAAGAAAATTGTTCTAAACGGACTTCTATTGAATATATAATATTTAGCATATAAAAATTACTCGCGGTTGGCGCAGATGTTTAATTAAGTTTGACATTTAAATAAGTTTGACATTTAATCATTTTAGAAAGCATACATTTTTGTACAAGTAATTTTACGATAGTAATAGATATAGTTCGTTGCCATGGTTTATCAGTTTGCGTAATTGTATTTTTTTCAACGAATTTATTATGTCATGTTTGAATTATGTTAAACGTAATACATGTAAACATGCGAAACATATCTAGGACGAAATATTCCCATCTTCCCGTCCCTTTGGGCAATAAAACATATTTAGCTATTAAATAAATACGTACGTCATATTTGTTCAGAAAATGTCATAAGCATGAGAAACAATTAAAACATTAGAGTATCATAAGACCGATGATACAGTACGCCTACTCAACAATTTAGATATCTCTAGTATGACGCCTTCTAGGAAAATTTTGTCGACACACATCCGCATTGCTCCGACTCACATAACTTCAATATTTAGTACGGCCATGACTGAATGAAAGATAACAAGATATAAAACCAAAATGCAAGTCATCTTCGCTTATGTGTTCAGCAATCACTTCATTGTATTAAACCTCTTGTATTGTGGATTTGTTTCACTTGGTCAAATAGTGTTCTTAACATTGAAATGTTCGTCTCTTTCCACTGCATAATATGGAAACATTGCTGTATAGTAAGTAAGAAGAGTATCATTCAGTTTGACTCTACCGAACAATGCCGGTTTTCTCCGGGTACTCTGGTTTCCTCCTGCACTAACACTGAACCCTCCTGTTATTGGGCAATGCCTGTTGGATGGTAGATAAATAAATATAGGAAGAATAAAGTCATTATGCTGTGTTTTAGGAAGAGAAGACATTGTCTCTGTTTTAAGGACAGTCACGTGATAAGTCTCGCACGTTTTGACCTTTAACAACTGTAGGTGATAGTGACAGAGTATTGGTGGTACCATGTTGGCACAAATATTCATAAATCACAACACACAGCTAGTCTGTGTACTTGGACGGTTACTATGGTGTCTGCTCAAAAAGTTACGTGTCGACCACACTTTAGTTTACCAAGTTGGTGCGGGTGACCACAGGCATTTGTTACAATTAGCTAAACACGTCAATATTGTCGATATTTTATTGTATTCTGATAGAAACATTCTGATATATATCTTGGGAAACACGTGTCTGTGGGGTGACCCGCAAAATATCACCATCGCAGAGAAACTAGATAATGACGAGGCAGAGAATACGAATTCAACGTAGAGACCGGTCCTTCTAGTGCGATATGAAATATGTAAGTGGATAAACCAATGAACTTTTATTTGACCGTACTTGCAGGTATGGAATTAAACATCACAAACGCAACGACAGGTACTGTTATCACACGGAAGCCAAATTGAACCCGTTCGAACATAAAACATATCTTGGTAGCTTTATGTCATGACAACACGCATCTACGTCAACGTTTTGTCACTTCTCGCCTTCGACACTAAGTAACAGGACCACTTCGGGTCATTCGCATTTCCGTTGGCTTTACAAATAAAAACATCGCGGAATAATTTCTCTAGTGATATAAAAGTTACAAGATCTGACCCACCATGATTATTTGACATTGTAAAGTTCATTCAGTGGTGAGCTGGTGAAGGACGAATCATAACCCCAACCTTTTTTCATCACACCCGCAGTGTATGTTATGTCAATAGTGGCCATGTCAATAGTATGAAATACCACGAAACTGTCAACAGACACTAGTATCGGATTAAATGTGGATATACACGATAAATGTTTGTGCAATCTTTGCAAACAATCTTGTAAAATGCTGCCTTTGTATTCATCTATCGCTGGTCTCTATAGACATCTCTTCGAAGATTTGATAACATAACTTGGAGATCTGGAACCACTAATCCTAAAAGGCCATTTTGAAATATTCTACAACTTGCAATGAATAAAGAAAATATTGTTTTTTTTCTGTACCCGAAAATCGAACAAGCCTCTTGCTTTGCCCCTAAAGAAACCCCCGTTCATGGAAGGCATGTCAACTGGATTCGATACATGGACAAATTGAGGCCCGGGGGGGGGGGGGGCGACCCCTCAAATTTTAAGACATAGTGTGCGGTCTAAGTTCAAAATATCTACCCTTGTATAATCCATTGTCATGGATTTCCAGTCACAATCATCCAGCCAATTACCTTTATTCTGATGGTGTGAAGGTATTACTAACTTGAAGCATGACGAGGTTTCCCATATTATCGACCCCATGATTAGAGGAATTTTCAGATGAAAACTCTACCCATGTGTAGATAGATATTCGTGAAAGAGTGACCCATTTGGACAGCACCACATATCCGTATATCTTTATCTGGGAGGACCCCCACCCCCCTGAAATTGAGGAAAGTGAGTGAGATGAATTTTGATGTTGAAATATGAGTGAAGTTAAAATTCATAAATGCTGTTGGTTTCATAAAATATTGTGAACATATATTGCAAACGTGTAAACTCAGTTTGGTCAGGAATTTGTTTTCATATGATATTTTCGGAGGTACGGATTGACATCTTTTTTTAGGGGTCATTGGATGTCTGACCTCTCAACACCTATAAATGTTCTTCTGAAAAGTACTCCACATTTCGCGAATTTTTGAAGCGTTTTGACAAGTACCTAAACTTCTTTTAATTGCTTCAATACGATGACTGGTATGTGGGGATTGTTGTTTAACTATTTACGGATATGCAACACTGCTCAACCAAAAGGTTTCGTCATTTAGTTGGTTTTTCAGAAAAACCAATATCGGTCACCTGGGTACTGTACACACTTCATTTAAGATCTCGTAAACTCTACTCACTGACAATTCTTTCCATTTATATAAAATAGCATAATGAATCCCTTGGAAAGCTGTAAAAATTAAGTACTGGAAATCTCGTTTAATCACACAAACAAATGGTGTGAACACATTGAAAACATATAACTTAAAAAACCAATAGAGTGAAAGTCCTGCTTTTGATCTTTGAAAGCTCCGCGACACACTTATACATTATTCCACCAGTAAGTGTGTTTATATGATGTCGTTCGTTTTATCCGCACTTTAATGGTGTTGGTTTTCTTTATGTATGGTGTTGCAAACAAACAAATGAATGAGTTTGCTTTGTTTGTTTTTTATTTACAAATTTCTTTTTAAAGTAGTGTTTGGCCGCTACCGTTGACAGTAAATTGTTTCTTGTGTGCGAGTATAATCAACGTGGGTTACAAAAGAACGGTATACCAGTTCATACTTTCATTCACATCACAGTGTTTGGTCAACAGTTTTGTTTACGGTATAGTACGCCCTAAGTAGCTAATAAACTACCTGTTAGATTTTACCCGAAAGCCTAGAGCGTCCGCTGGCCCAGACTTCTTTTCAGTGCACGCAATGGCAATCGTGTCATCACTCACACCGACTCACACACTGCCACTTTTTTTAGAACATTATCAACGTTAACTTTTTCGGTTGTTTTCAGCCAAAAGAAGGAGAAGGGAAGTTTATTTGTATTTGAAGGTCAACTGGGCCCATTGGATTTCGTCTTAGATCATCATCGAATAGACATTCCAGGACGCAACCACACACGTTCTTCTATTACCACCAGGTAAGTGAAGTTCAAGATCACCTGGAATACAACATTATGTTGTACTTGATTAAACTCCTGACTTTGGTGCCCAAATGAAAGACATCGCGCACTCTATACGACAAAGTATGGAAGTGTCACGTGACAGGGTAAAAACACTGTCGAGAAATACAGTTCTAACATTTTAGGTGTAACCATGGAAACATTGTTTGGAAACAGTATTGTCTTATAGTGTAATATTGCTCAACTTTTATTTATTATCTGTCAAGCCAAATTCGTTGCTCGGCAGTTCATCTTTACGACTGTAGAATGTGACTGGGGTAAACACGTATGAGCTGTGTCCTGCTTGTTTATCTCCAGATCGAGAAGTGCGCCACAAACTATAAAATGCTATATTCAAATCCATTCAACGTGTTGCATCACGAGAGATGGTCACAATAGTGAACCAATACTGTCAAAATTTTCGATTTCAAAAACCTCAATTTCTGAAAAAAAAAGTGCTTTCGAAATTACGAAAATGTGGACTGGACCTGTCAAATTCCAACCACCTTGTAAGATGTTGTCGAGTCCATTGATAACTACATTCCAGTCTCTGCTCGTTGGAATGCTACTGTGCCATGCTAGACTGAAGGACATTGACATCTTTACTCTATGACAATGAATCACGTGAAGTACAAAAAAAAGTTGTCCTACTGAGTCTTAACATTGCCTTTGACAGTGGTCTGGGCCCTCCTGCATAAGCCAATTAATGATCTATGATTGCCCACTAAACCAAGAGACATCCAGAAATAAAGGGTGTATTCAACCAAGACTTGTTTTTTTGATGGCGACGCCGTCAACATGACGAATGGAGTGTTAAAAGGTGTTTGATTGTTATTATGACACATTCGAGTGGGTTACCCAATATACATGCAATTGTCCGGTCTTCCGCAATGTGACTTTGTTTGTTCTAGAATGCTGATTTATGTATTTGGTTGCGGTTGAAATCATATACAGATATTGTTCCCCGAGCTCCTGACCAAAATGTAACCGGACGCAAACCATCAAACTATTTTTAGTTAACACGTACAGTATCCCAACTGGGGACTGCGGATAATTCATCTAGATTAATCATTTGGTGATTGGTGAGTGTGTCATAGTCTTGAGTGCACTTCGGGGCCTAACGTGCCCCCAAGATACTCCAGTAGTACTCGCATCTTGTTTGCGCCAACCTTGTCGATGGAGCGTGTTTGTTATTGCCACCATAATAGTAATCTTGTAGTTGTGTAATCTTGGAGTTGCTGTATTGGAAGACGACATCGTCTATTCAACAACACAGGAAATCGTATCCTGTCACCCGGCCTGTTTCTTTTCATTGCGGATTTGATTATCGACTCGAAATCTGCATAACTTTGAAATAGGTAAAAAAAGAAGAAGACAAGTCTCACCTAAATCAAATATTTGTCACATCGAGACGGACTATTAAACTTTCGGGTTTTTTTTTCAGTGTGTGAGGCCTTCCACTTTACGTTGTATCCCACTTAATGTATTGTTCGCCGCTAGAATATCTGAAGACAGTGCCATAGATTGTCACAATGGTTCCTATGTAGCGATCGAAAATATTTTGGCTTCTTGATCATATGGGTCAGTCTAAGGTGCGATTTTGGCACTTAGGAATTAAACACAGCAATACAATAAAATATAGACAAGTGGAAAATACATCTCTCCCACGTAGTTGCCAGTGCGTAACAGGAAAATAACAAATTCGCCTATCACGCAAGGTAAATCAGTGTAATGAAATGTGACATTGTTCAATTTCCCATACAACCAAACAACAGACCACAAGTTTAAGAGAGACTGTATTTTTAAAATGAGATGAAATTCCCCCTCCCTCCTCTGTCTCTGTCTCTGTCTCTGTCTCTGTCTCTCTCTCTCTCTCTCTCTCTCCTAGTCATTATTTCTGTCTGTCTGTCTGTCTGTCTGTCTGTCTGTCTGTCTGTTTGTTCTTTTTCTCTCTTTCTTGTTTTTTTTCTTTCTTGCTTTCTTTCTTTCGAGTTGTAGCAAACGTATACTGAAGGCAATATTCTGAATGACCTTTTGTGCCAAAGTTGTGGTTACCGTGACTAACGAAAGGAGTTATTATGCAATTATTTGATCAAAGTACCTGATAGTGGAGTGATGCAGTGCTGAAAGACAGTCCTAACTATAATTAGATCTAAGAAAGTAATCGACTTGAACACAGCACATGTAATGTTGGTATGTGTTTGTAGATGATTACAGATTACATGTTCTTAGACGTAAACTTATACACCAAATGCAGTCACTTCCATCAGTAAACTCATATACCTCTTGATTAAGGCTGTAAACTGATATATCAGGGGCGCAAAGAGAAATCTCACTGTATGTATATATAAACATCATAACCTGTGTAAGATATATATAATTATATAATATATATATAAACTGGATGTTATCAACTGCATAGGTTTCAAAATCTCGCTATAACATTTTCTCTTTGTTAACAGCGCACCGTCAAGCATATCAGCTTTATGATATACATACAAATATACATACCTACCTACCTACCTACCTACCTACCTACCTACCTACCTACCTACATACATACATACATACATACATACATACATACATACATACATACACACACATACATACACACACATACATACATACATACATACATACATACATACATACATACATACATACATACATACATACATACATACATACACACACATACATACACACACACATACATACATACATACATACATACATACATACATACATACATACATACATACATACATACATACATACACACATATATATATGTGTGTGTGTGTGTGTGTGTGCGTGTGTGTGTCTGTGTGTGTCTGTGTCTGTCTTTGTCAATATGTTTTGTTATCTCTTTTCATCCCCAAACACTTGTTGAATTATGTAGAGTAACATATGGTATATATAACAGATTATATATATATATAATATTTATTTATTTATATATTTATATATTTCATAGTTGGACATACAACTTCAAAATCTTTCCCCTTATTGTAAATCCAGACATATCATCCACTAATAATTAGTAACTTTACTAGTGAAAATTCATTTTTGCAAGTCACAAAAAAACCCTCATTTAGGAATAGGGACTCAAAAGATAAGCTTATCGGTCAATACGGAAGTAGTATATTTTGTCTGCATCATAAAGTTGGCAATTAACTGATACAGAACCGGAGTAATGCTACAATTTTGCGGAGATGCGGGATGTGTGGGGTCATTATGATCATTGATTTCTAGGGCTTCAAGTTGTGATCATCGACGAAGCCAGGATTGCAGCTGTCTACATTTGTGTATATGAAGTATGCGGATTTACCTATAAAGGTTATATACCTCAGACCACAAAAGTTTGTTTTAGTGGTCTAGGGTTATACGTATAAAGTGCCGAGATCTACTTTTGCGGAAGGTCGAATAAGCTTTGTTTGCAAAAGAAAGAATTATTACTTTTCGTGTAAAATAAAACAAAACCCAGGAGAATATGTTCCACATTATAAGCAACGCATAACAGAACTCTGTTACCATGACAACAGTTTGTGTCATATCAGACAAGATATTAAAGTATGGGAACTGTTGATAGTTGAGAATGGGTGAAATTGTGGTATTGCTGACTTTGTTTGTACGTACTAGTGGCATGTTGTTTTCCCGAAGTGTGTGTGTCTAATACTTGAAATTGAGTTGACACGAGTGCCTTATTGTTTTCTATACAACAATGCCTAGTACTTGAGGTGAGAAGTTCGGTTGGAAAAAAAAGGAAGACGGTTAAAGTATTAAAAAATTTGCACGTGTTAGACATGACCAGAGATTACATGTAACTCACCTCCGTTTGGCGCATGTATCATGTGTTTCAGCACAGGTATTATGTCACTGTCTACTAGAGTTATGAATTATGCAAATATTATGTAAATACGATTGGTCAGCCGATTAGGGCATAGCTTTGGGCATAGCCGTGGGGCATAACCTCGGAATCTACAAGTTAATACGATAGTAAATACTACAAAAGTACATTAGAGACAAGACAACGAATGTCTTACGGTAGTGAGGTATTTGCTCGCTCTTTTACGTTGTCAAAATGTTTGTTATCGGCTCATAGATTCCAACAATCTTCAAGTTCTTTTCTCAAACATTCCAGTGACAACTACATTTGAACTTCGTTGGAAGTCCTTCAAGTCTGTCGTTGATTACGGCGCTAAGTGCATTCTTGTTGATGCAACGTCCCTGAAAATGCCTCCAGGACAGATATAGGTGATGGGGACGCACGTGCATGATTGTCAGGAAAAAAACACCATGTCAATTTTATGGATTGACGGACAGCTTTCCCGCAATTGTACCACTTTACGATTGTATGGCAACAATAGAAGAACTATGTTGTACCCTCACAGATAATTCCACTCGTTGTAAAAGCCGCTAAATATAATGTGGCCTAATGGTTAACTTGGGCTTCCAATGGAAAAAGAAAACTAAACAGAACAATGTTGGGAATCTCTTTTAAATGGTTGGCGAAATAAAGCCAGCACTATCCTTGCATTATCGAATCAATTATTCGAGGCAGTCTAGCCTGTCTGGGTGTTTTTTTCAGACCAGTCTCGATATAGGTAATGTTATTTACGCAAATTGATTTGCAGTTATGCGATTTCAGAGTTATTTATAGCAATGGACTGAAAAAGCTGTGTGAAAAAAAAATCGCAAAACAATGTCGGCAATACTCCGTGATTGCAACAGGGAAACAATATGAATAACTATATGGTTATCTCCCAATTGATTAAAAATGGGTTATTTAAGTTAATGGGTTTTTATTCTCCCCAACTTATAATACTAACAGTTGATACCCACAACCTAAGTCAGGTACTTATGTTCCAAAACTCACAAATTCTAAAAGGCCAATCAGGTATCATGGTAAAAGTGGATTAAAACATTATGTGTCAGTGACCTTAAAACTGAGGGGAAAAACTATTGTCACTGTGAGTGATGTGTAGTTCATTGACATTAAAGCATTGGCGACATTCACACTCCCGTTTTACATCTCACCCCGCCCATTGCACATCACGAGTACAAGTGTGTGTAGCTTAAAATAACTCATACCTGGTACTCTCCAATTACCCGTGGTCAAATCATAACACGTTCGACTAATTTTGTTCGAAGGTCAGTAAGCTTATAGTGTCCAGGGAGTTTACGAACAATGGGACTCAAATATCGTCTTATATTATTTGAAACCCACCTGCGTGAACTGTATAACAAAATCGCTACGACATTAGAACAAAAATATACACGTTACATTACAGCTAGGTTGGCGCAAATTGGACCATGTGTGATACACAACGAGATATCTGGTACTAAAATACACTTCATCATGTAATGATGACGCAACCAAGTTCAATACGCAAAAGACACAATTTGTGTAAACGTGTCGTGATTTCTGTCGACCTATAGGTCTCTAACTTTAAACGTGGAAATCCGCCTTTTTTTGATAACGAGCTTTTACGTTTGACTATACTGCCAACATATTTTTTTTAGATCGTAAATGCTCCCATTTAAGCCATTGCTGTGATACTAAAGCTTTGTATGTGACACAACGTAGATAACATCTTGTGTGATCTATTTTGGGTTTTATTTAATTTTTTTCTTCTTCATATTTTGTTGATGAAAATGCAACATTTCAGAAATCTTGGATAACTGTTATGGTTTTGCAGTATTTTTACTCGTAAAGTGTAAGTTTTGAAAGAGATGACCAAAACTTGGAGAGTATGATGTCAAATTTATCACATTTGCTACCAAAATGAAAAAAAAACTCAAAGTAGACCAGAAGGTGTTACATGTGCAAACGAAATATGAAAGTCCTGAAAAATATGCATAAGAAAAGTATTAGTATTTTTAAAAAATGACTAAAAAGAAAGAGAAAAAAAACAAAACAAAGTCAGTCACTTTCAGTCAGTTCTATTTTAAACTCAGGAAAGGAACGGTTATCGCCGAAACGTTGGCTTTCATAAACTTTTTTCGGACCGTCTACATACGGTTTAACATTTCACACAAACTCCGGATTTAAGTGTGGCGGTGATAATGTAGCGCCCTCTTGGGGCACTCATGTGAAATAACAAGACCATTTCACATCGCATGCGGCATCTCTTAAAAAGATGATCACGGAAGAAGGAAGGTGTCAATTTTCCCTGTCACAAGATCCGAATGGAAATGAATGGAAATGAACTAGACAGATTTCCCATCGAACTTACTGTTGTGGCCTGTTTTTAAAGATCAGACCTTTCCACAGCCTGGTTCGACTGTACCAAGTTTTATTATAAGATTACCTATGTAAGCTTTGGTCTACAGACAAAAAAATTAAACTCCACATATGGTACTTGTGTTTAGAGCATCAAAAGTTCCTTTCTCCCTTTTCAAAATATGCTAGCCAAGTACATAGCTCTCTGTCTCTGTCTCTGTCTCTGTCTCTGTCTCTGTCTCTGTCTCTGTCTCTGTCTCACTCTGTCTCTCTCTCTCTCTCTCTCTCTCTCATTCATCATTTTTTTGTAAAGTGGAAATGACGCATTTTCAACCCTTTGCAATCTTTAAAATAAGACTGTACTTCTGACTACGTTTAAAGGGTTTGTGCATAACTCTGCACCAAAATAGTATCATTGATTCAATGCACGCACGTGAGGAGAAAATATTGCCTATCTCAATGTCCACATCATTCATTATCATAACTAAATAACTGAGTGAAGAGATCATACATATGCTGAAAAAAATCAAAATACCAGAAATACCACTGGTATCTCCTTATTTGTTAAGTTCAATGACCGACATTGGTTTACAAAATATGCAACCAATTTGTCAACACAGTTAGTGAAGTTTTACACCGCATTATTAAGGCACTGGATTGACGTCACACGTTGCATGTAGTGTGCTGGACGAACATCCATCTGTGAAATACAAACATCGCCGCTCTATGTCACGCTACGGTCAATGCATGTATATGACTCAACACATTCCCAAATTAACTCGGGGTTATTTTCAAAGTTATTATGGTGGACTTGTGTTATTTTAGTCAATTTTGTTTCTTTTTTATTGAAAACATTTTATCAATAGGATATTTGTATTATGATACGGTAATAGCCTACGTCACGGTCCGGGTATTACTTAGATCCGTTTTATACAGATCAACCAGTGACCACATGAAAATGGTTCATTATTATAATATTGTTAACTAATTTAATGTTTTATTCCCGAAAGTAAGCTGGTATATTGAAATACGGTATCACAATTTACAAATTGTTCGTATTTTATTTCGTTGTTAATATATTTCCCATAGGTATGATCCTCAGTTCATTGAATGAGTGCCACGTGACCAAATCCACCCCCTGTGGAGTAGTGTCCACGCATTCACATATAATGTTCATTTATACATTTTCTTGCATTCGTATTTAGCAGAGGTAGTTGGCCTCTTCTGTTGACTTCCATGTGCACGCTATGGTTTTGAAGTTTGCCTTCTCTGTGTCGGGACTTTGGCTTTTCACGTTCTGTTTTGTGCTCTTTTGCAGATACTAATTTGCATGACAAGGCCGTATTGCATTTTCTCAATCAAGTGTGGTCAACATTACAAAAGGACAAACTTGTGTGCTCGTCGCCCTGTTCACAGTGGACTGTTCAAGTCAGGTATCTCGTGCTCGTCGCCCGTCTTCGTCATTGAAAGACTAGGAGTGAGGTACCGGGATGACTTTTTCTGTAAGATAACAACTGCTTGCGTCGATCGCTCACAAACACCGGGAAACCAGGACAGGTTTGTACAAGAAATGTGTAAGATGTTGTGCCTGTAGATTCACCGTACCGTGGGAATGTTGGTGAAGTTTGACCTGGTAGCGCAGCTATACTTGCCGATTGACAAGAGATATCACCATGTCATCAACCTACGCATACCTCAATAGTAAGAAGGCAAACTAGATACTAAAGCCAGCTAGTTGTATTTATAAATCCATACGATGTTCAGCGTATATTTGAAGGCTGCAAATTGCCATGACTGAGCAGACACCCGGAAGAAAGGGACAGCCGCCGCGACTAGCCCAACAAGACGAATCGGTACACAGGCTAGGAATGCCGCAAAGTAGTCGCAGTCTAGCAAAATGTAACATTACTCGAGGACAAATTACTAGCACTTCACCGGTAAGTAGCCCAGAACGTGCCCACGATTCACCTGTAGACACATACACCGTTAGGAGATTCGAATCGCCGCAGTACAGAGAAGAAATCACTGCATATCCCCGAGTCGCCGCCAGTAGCACAACATATACAATTGCAGGTAATGCGAAGGCCGATTCGCAGCAACAGACGTACGGTCGTTCTATGTCGCCCGGGGCACCAGGGCGTCGTACAACTAAAGAGGAGATAGCGATTAATGTGCTCGACGATGACGTATTTGAAAGCGAACCGACATTATCGGCTGCGGCAAGTCTCAGACACAGGCTATGTTTCGATATTGATCGGGGAGAAACAAACACAAACCCGTCTGCATATTTAGCAATAAGCCAACATGGCGACTTGAGTAAACGTCACGCTGGAGATCACCACCAGGGACCACTTTTGCCAAGACTGCACCACTCTACTGGTGATTTATACAATGTTGAACCGTCGGAAGATTTTCGCAAATCTCACGGAATATATGCACCTGAAAGCGGGTATCACCAACATGAACGCGAGTTCGTAAGAGAAGCTCCGTCCGGCCTGGGCCAGAGTCCAAGGCTGGTTGCAACATCACAGTACATGCAAACGTTACCGTTGAATACACAGGGAGACCAAAGTAAATTTTCTAGCAGTAGTAGTAGGACAAACCTTCAGCAGTATTTTCCCGTGACCTCAGACCAAGAGAGTCAAACTGTTGTGACAATGTCAGAGAGCAGACCAGACAGGGCTGTCAGTCCCACGCACAGACGACCAAGTTATTTAGTTGAAAGGGAGCTTGGTCGACAACACATACAGGAAACATTTCATGGTAGTGTACGTCCAAGTGAACACACTAATAAACAGATAAAGCAACAGGATGAAAATACTGCAAATACTTATGGTACTAATTTGTCAGACCCACTGCAAATGCCATTCGCTGGATATACAAGTGACAAACCTGATGCAAACAGGACTTACTCTGCATACCAAAACCCAAATGCAAATGTGTATAGTAGCATGCATAATAGAGAACCAAAATATATGAATTTTTCGGATATGGGCAAAGTTGAATTAAGTCGAGAAGACAGTAGAACTGAGTTTCAAGAACAAGATGTGTGTATGGGTGGCCTGAGGTCAATACACCCACACGTTGATAATATAGCCGCACAGAGGCCTTTTATTGAAGCTAATGTAAGGCAATATTTGGAGAAGTCAAATCCACTGCAGTATTCGACACAGAAGCAGTGTGTAGAAACCGGTACACACATACAAAATCAAGCTGAGAGACAGGAAAGGATGTATGGAAGTAGTGAAGCATTTCCAGCGGGGAGAACTGTGTCTGAGAAAAGTAAATCCTATAAGGATCCTCCAAACAGACCTAATTATTTGGGCCTGTCAGACGGACAACTGTCTGCTAGTAGGCCTCAGCTGAAGAAAGTGAAAATTTGTAAGCAAAGTTTGACCTCATTTAGTGACCTGACACCAGGAAGCTCACGGAGGGCTAGTTTTTCCAGCGTTGTGAGCTCAGACGTTGGTAGGGATTTAGAACATGATCTGGAGGATGTACTGAGAAGCATGGAAAATGTGTCCCAATCAAATCAATTTTGGTCTCCGAGACATTCACCTAGACATGGAATTGATGCTGAGAAACTCTCCCATGTGGAAGAGAGAGAACTGACAGGTAGGGATCAAGAGAAGGTCACTAGTTGGATAGAAAGACATTCTGATAGCTCTAGTTCTAGTAAAGGGCAACCAGAACAGCAACCTATTGGCACTGTTAGTCCAACTTTTCCACTGAAAACAAACCTTGATAAGTTTAAATTTAAAAGACCAGCGTCTCCTCTCTCACTTCCAAACAGCCCAAAACGATCTCCAGCAGACCTGGTGTCTGCAAAAAGTGCTACTGTACCGCAAGTTGATAAGTTACGTGAAATTACAAAAAATCTACGTGCCTATTCATTGCCTGGGTATACTTCAACTCTTGCTGGTAGTCAGACTCATGCTGGTAGTAGTCAGAGTGCTCCAGCAGGGATTCAACAACCACCGATAGACGAGGATGAAGGAATAGGTCCAGAGCAAACTACACCTGTTGGCATGTCACCGTTAGAAATACCCAGACAACTAGAAATCCCCTCATATAAAGGAAGGGATAAAAGTGACAATGACCAAAGCCCTAAAAGTATACTGCCAAGGATGACGTATCGTACATACAACAGAAAACTGAATCCAGAATTAGAAGCAGTGGAGACAAGGACTTCAAGTGAAGCTGAGAGCTCTTTCAAAGTAACGGATCCTGGCTCTGCAAGGACAAGAAGGAAAAATGGTGCTGACGATGGAACTTCTGGAAATGGAGGCTCTAACGGTAGGTCTCGCAGTGATCCTACGCAAGATCGTAAACGAGTTTCTTCTGAAGATACAGATACTGGGTCACTTGATAGTAATCTGTTAATTTCACTCAATGTCAATGGCGGCAAAATCAATAGAGATACCGCATCTGAGCGACCATCTAGCTATGGAAGCGATCTGTCAATAGCTTCAATAGAATCAGATGATAATAGCTATTTAAAAGTTTATGCAGATGTTACAAGCAAACCTGCAGGCGTTGATAAAATTTCAGAACTTCCAGACATTAGAAATGGCAAAGGAAATAAGAAAAAACAACCCAAGTCTTGGACTTGGCCAAATGGAGATTCTTCACAAAGTGATTTCATACCAGTTTCAGGAACTAGATCAGTGATACACTCGTCAAGTGAACCAGTTATACCAGAAGTTGAACAGGAAGACGAAGAAGCAATGGATGTTGAACCCCCAAAAGACAAACGAAGTGATGAGAAGTACGCAATACAAAGTGAAAACCAACTTATACCATTATCGATAGACGAGAAAGACCAATTACATACCAAAGAACTACAAATAATTATTCCACTGCCGCAGACAAAGACCGCTACTGAAAAGCGAAAGGAACGGCTCCGAAAAGTAAAAAGCGAAGACAGAGAATCAATTGATTCTAAAACTAAAGTTATTGAAAAAGCAAATTTGAAGGCAGAAACTGCTCACAAAAAGGCCGCTTCTGAACCAGGAACCTCAGTGGATCAATTGAAAGGAAAAGTTATGAGTAGTAAAAAAACGGTGCGAGAACTTCCCCAACTGCCTACTGGATTAAATGTACCTCCCAAGGCAAGAGTCTCAAAAACAATATCAACACCTAACTTGAAAGCTGTAAGTGATGAAAGTGCAATATCTCTAGAACTGTTGCCTTGCAAATCACCAACTAGTTCAACACCTGGGGCTCGTTCAACACTGCCAAGAATGACCACTCCAAAGATAGAACCACCACCTGTGAAAACCAAGAAAGAACATTCTGATGACGTAAGTACTAATTTCATATTCTATTAAATGTAGCATACATTATGGATAAGTGGTTGCAAGGCTATTAGCGTTTCAGCAAATTATATTTTGTCTGAAAAGCTGTGAAAATTTTGTGCGTTTTTTATCCCTTTGCACAGTTGTTTCTTGTTTGTACGTTTGTATGAACAAAGAAACATAATGTGAACATAGTCCTAAATGACTTGTCCTCATGCATCACATCATGAGAACAGCATCCATGTAATGATGTATACACTTTCAGCACAATTGGTCCAAAAAAAAGAAAATTATTCATTATTTACCAGATATTCTGTAATTTGACATCCAAGGAAGTGACGTACATTTACATGTATAACAGGAGAACACTTTATATTGTCAAAAAATTTGACATTTCTAAGAAATGTGTTATAAATTTCATCATGTCAAAAAATATATTGAATATCCTTTCAAGAAAGTGACACAGCGTCACAGAATATTGAATATTATTAATAAACGTACACTTTTTCAAAGTTTATAAAAATGTTTCCAAAAAAGTGACATGCTGTTATGAAATACATGCATATACCAGTAATATGTGTATTCTATTTTGAATGAAATTTACACTGGATAAAAATTAAAATTTAAAATTTCTTCAAAATTTCAAAGAAATATATATTTACAGTATTAACATGGGAAAATATATATTTTATTATATAATCAACAAGTGTCAGGCATAAGGCCAAATAAAAAAAAGTTGTTTGGTTCCGGTTACCTGACCCCCACCTAGTTTTTTACGCCGATCCTATTCGAGATTCGAGAAAAATAATAAAATTGCGAAGTCATGAAGTCTTGCAAGAAATAGTGGGTGCGGAAACTGACATCAACTTAAAAAGACAAAATAAAACTGTTCTTCCAATCTGTACTGGCTGTACGTCTGATGGGAATGAAGAAATAAACAACATACATGTAGAGACCATTTGGAAAACAATGGAAAACCGGAACTAAACACTCACACATGAAAAAAAAAATATAATAAAATAAAATAAAAAATCTACTATTTTAAAATTGAATGTAATCGGAAGCACACAATTTTTTAAATATTTTTTATACCTAATGAAAGACAAGTAAGGTTGATAACAAAAGGTAAAGAATTCCACAGAATTGGAGAATGTCTGGAGAATAGAGAGTATTATAGAAGAATCCAGTGCTGTAAGTTACTAACACATTAAGCTGTACAAGTATTAAAATATACATGTTGTCGTCTTCTCTTTATACGCTTCATTTATCACACACCTCTCCAAAGAAACATCTTGAAAAATCAGAACTGAAATATATAAAGCTAGGATCATATCAGTGATATCACACCTAATATGTTTCCATTCATCTCAATGCAAAAGAACTTGGTACTAAAACAGACATATTGGATGATGAAATATAAAAATTGGTTTCCATGGAAACATCCCCACATGTACATTTGTACATGTAAGTGTTAGGATTTGACCTTGAACATAAACTTTTGTACACAGTCAAGAGTTTATGTATGTGATTTAATTTTCTGCTAAATTGGTTCTTGTATCGTTTATCAAAACAAGATTAATTTCGCATGTTCAGAACTAAATTTAATTTTATATCGAGTGAAAAAATGATTGGTTTATCAAGTAGGGGTATGATTGTGTCAGGCTGTCAATTATAAGTTGGCCATATGCTTGTTATAATGTTTGCTTGAGCACTGAAGGCAAATTGATACGTTTCCAGTACGAGTCTTCTGAATACAATGTAGGTGAATCAAACACATACAACTCCAAGATTAAACTTTGGTGTATGCTACATTTTTTGTACATTGTACATGTACATGTTTCTCCATATTCAATTTGAATGGTGGAGATACATAGCATACACCAAAATTTAATCTTGGAGTTGTTGCTGTAAGTAAGGGTTTAAAGTGGCTGTATGGATCGTGAGGGTGTTTAATTTTGATTTTTAATATATAAAACAATTTCAACATGGCTTCCTACTTGAAAAATCAACGTGAAAGAACATATATGCCAATAAGTCCTTATTTGTAACATCATAAATTGGAAAACATTACTAAATATGCAAAATCTTTGTTATTGTATGTATATGTACATGTACAATGACAAACTTTTTACACATTTTTAGCTTTTTGCAATGTATTGAGCTAAAAACACAGACTTGGTCAGTGTTGTTTCATGTTGATTTTTCAAGTAGGAAGCCATGATAAAATGGTTTCATAAATAAAAATTCCGAAATAAACACCAAATCCTCGTCCATAATGGCCAATTTAAATTTTCAGTTTCTTTCATTTTGTAAGAAGTGTTTCTCATGACTAGAGTAAATTGAAGGGTTTGTTTTCAGTGTACTTGGTTGTAATTCAACATGTACATTCGACATTACATTTTGTTAGAACTACATGAAATTGTCCAACAAGTTGGTGCTGTGTAATACTAATAGTAGATATTTGTCAATGCAGACAGTGACTGCATGCACCATACAGACTAGACTCTTACATGTAGTCATTACATCGTGACCTTTAGAATTTCTTGTGTGTATCAGACATCAATTGTCTCAAACGCTGGCTCTTCTCTGTTTGAATTTCAAGTCTTACATAAAATATATAGCCCTTTCAGTTTAAATTTCCCGTTGTAAAGTATTTGTAGTCGGAGGAGGCCAGATGAAATTTTCAGTCGAGACTGTTATCCATATGGCCAAACTTGTAAAGAAATCTTTTATTGTTGACGGTCATAAAAATATTACATCATTCACTAGATAACTATATATTATTGTGTGTTCACAATAAGTGGAGTTTTATATTCATTCAGTGTTATGAGAGGGAGTACTGTTGTCAATGGTTGCAACAAAATAACAAATAAAAAAAACCTGTTATTTGTAAGTCTCCTAAAGCGTTACATCGCAGTTGAGATTTGCTGTGATTGTAAACATCAATGGTAATATGTGTGTACCCCATATAATTTGTTTTACCCTGAAGGCTGTTTGTTGAGTTATGAAAGCTGAGATTGGCAATTAATTGAAGTGCAGGGGGGCTAATATTAAATGTGTTTTAGTTGTTATTTGAGGGTTGTCAGTCACGTCACTGTACATGTGTAGCTAATATATCGTACCTTCACTCACAGTACTTAGGTTAGCATAGCCGCAGAATGGCCACCATGATAAATCTCAGATTATGCTGTGACCTCAACGTAAGGTCATTATAGTGAAAATAAAGTCTTGTAAAAACCTGTTCAGTTCTGGGCGGCCAATTGTACAGAGGAAAGACTCGGACATTCCGTATAGATCTCTTAGAAGTGTTAGCATTATTATGATAAGAACAGACAACTTTAAGATGATGGCGGAAGTCGTATAATGGAAGCACAGATGTGTGCAGAATTCATTGATATGCATAGGAGCGATTCATGTACATGATGTGTGAAAAACCTAATCTTATGCTTATCATTGGTACTAAAACTCGTGTCTCTCAGTGATGATGGCAGTGAAGTGTTCAATTCGCAAGTAAATAAATAGGGTTGGATTCGTAGCCAATTATATGTACCAGGCAACCTTGATGTTTTTTTGTGATGATCATAAAAATGAGATATTGTTTTGATCCATGGCTTAACTCCGAAGGTACTCTGTTATCTGTTGGTTATGATAGTATATACATATACGCTGTAAGTATATGCTTTTAGTGGCCCTAATAACTGTCTTGTTTCTTTGTTGAAGTTCAAGGTGAACCATAAATCTTCTTGGTTTAAATGAGTCTTGAACCCCATCATGGAAAGGACTTTGGCATTGAAACAGGAATTACACAGAGCATCATAAAATTAGTACATCAAATGAGTCAGTCGTGTTGTTTTTGAGAGAGTCAGAATTCTGTGCAGACAGACATACATGTTAAATGTATATCTGTGGAAACACTAAATTTTGACTTGGAATTTCTTTTCACTATTTTTTTTTTGCTGGTACATGGTATGGTTTTCAACTAAGATAAAATCACCCATAAAAATGCTCTTTATAGTTACCATGACTACTTTCCTAATTCAATGAAAATTAGGTCCTTGCAGAACGGCCAATTTGTCTTTCTAGTGAAAATTGAATCCCCTGAAAATCTAGTATATCAGAGTGAGTTGAAGAGATGATTTAATACCACGCATGACCAGAGCTAGCTAGACTAGAGTATGTGTGTGTATCTCTTTTGTGGTAAATAGTGTTATCGCTATGGTATTCTCAAAATATCTACCAGTAATTTGACTGCTGCGATCACTGAAAGACTACATTTTTACTATGTTTTCTGGCTTCGTGAAAAGGTTGCATCACACCTCATAGAGATGTAGCTGTAAAGATGCCCGAGGTCCCAAGAAAAAACCCCAGACGTGTGGCACCAGACTCATCACACATCTGGTGTATACACATGTACATTTGTACTTTCAAAGCATTCATAGTCTTAACTTTTCATTACCGGCACCTCCATACTTACATGTATTGTCAGTGGTGTTGTGTAGACTGGATTGATGTCCGTATGTAAACAGTTGTCATGGTTACAGTCCATGGTTACCTACATGTTTTTGTCAACAAGTTGTAAAATTGTAGGATGTACATTGTAGATACAAGATTTGATCAACCGACATGTACTTCAATAACTATATAATAGTTACTTAAAATAAGTACAAAATAAGAACAGAAATTATGAAAAACATTTAATTTATGGCTGAGGTATTTTTTCCACCTCACATACTGGTACTTGGAATTTGGGTGTGTATTATTATTAAATTGTAGTACAGTACAGAACATGTAGTAGGTGTGAAACATATCAAAGTCACTGATAAATTATCAGGATTTAAAATCTCTTACTCTTCATCCACCCACAACAGATATATTTACAACCGCATCATTAGTTTGAATTGGGTAACTAACCTTGTAATTAGTGACTTTAACAAGGCAAAATGGTTTATAATGTCCCCAAGTATTTCTTCTGTGTCCTTGAGTGATGGACTGCAACAGCTCTGGCATATAATGATGTGTACTGTAACACCCTGCATGTACAATGTACATGTGTGTAGGGGCTTGTACATATACAAAATGTATAGGTCTGTGTTTTAAACATACCATCCATTTACAAATGCTAGTGAGATTACTGCTCAAACCTGATATTACTGACTTTTGAATGTTCCGTTTTCCAAGAGATTCTGTTCTGTGTATTGTGGAATTTAAGTTGTCTTAAATTATATACTTTATGTTTATCTTCATGTGTAACATTATGATATTGTGGATGTCAATTTTTCTGTTGTTTTAAGCACACAGTGTACAGAATGTAGATTGTGCCATAGTGTTCAGGTACATGTGGTGTGTGGTGTAGTGTAGTGTAGTGTAGTGTAGTGTAGTGCAGTGTACTAGTGTAGTGTAGTGTAGTGTTGGGTAGTGTACTAGTGTAGTGTAGTGTAGTGTAGTGCAGTGTAGTGTACTAGTGTAGTGTAGTGTAGTTTAGTGTACTGTAGTGCAGTGTACTAGTGTAGTTTAGTGTAGTGTAGTGTACTAGTGTAGTGTAGTGTAGTGTAGTGTAGTGTAGTGTAGTGTAGTGTAGTGTAGTGTAGTGTCGGTTCTATATAATGTAATGTTCAGGTTACCAGGTAATTCTATAGTGCAGTGCACAGGTACAAAATATAGTTCTATGCCATGCAGTGTTTAGGTAATTCTGTGTCATGCGGCGAACAGGTTTGGTTCAAGTCTCCCCCTCCCCTCCCAGTTACTGACACTAAAAATAAAAATAGTGTATTTTAGAAGTGTATTAGGCTATATTGTGAGAATCTTAGTACTTTATGAGTGTGTTTCGTCTGGATGAGCTTAAGGGTGTCACAATTTGAGGGACTTTTATTTTGTGTTGGAATTTTATCATGTGCAGGGGAAAGTTAGACAAGCTTTCTGTGTGATACTGATAGAGACTGTCTGCCAAAAGGGTAGAATGTCACTATTGTGTAGTAGATATATGAAAATGACCTTCACCCTTGGCACCACATACATCAACACTGTCATCAAACAAACTGAATTAATACTTCAAAATTCCACTTGAATTTAGAAAGCCATTTAATATGTGATATTCTAACTCTCAAGTTTGATGGGTTTTAGTGTACTTGAAGGTGAGAACCGTTGATGAGATGAAAAAGTTTTTAGAGAATGGAAATTCTTATCTTGAACCCACTACTACTGTTAAGAGAACAGTCTATAGGAATGGAAAGGTTAATAAGGAAAGATCATATGTGTTATTGGAGACTCATGAGTAAGTTGTTTATCGGAATCAAGACTGACAAGTCTTGTCACTCTACTCACATGGCCATACAACACCTGTTAGGCTGTTGGGACCAATCACAGCCATGTCTTTTAATCTAGGTACCGAAACGATTTCCAGTCTGTGGTATAAATGACAAGCTGTGGAAGCTAACCTTGATGACTTGTGGTATTTGAGCTTTCAAAGTACAAATCAACAGTTGATACTAGACTGTCTGGATGGAAATAAAATACATTTTTGGGGAGCCCTGCACCTGTGTAGGAGATTAAGTTATCACACCCAGCATGTAAGCAAATGACAGAAACATAGTAAAGTTACACACCAACACATTTTTTTTTTACCACAAATAATTTTGTCGATAATTTGACATAAAAAGTAATGGTACTGTCAGTGTGTTTCAATTTGGGTAATTTTTCAGTTTTGCTACTGAACTTACAAAAATGTAGAAACCCATCTTCATTCATACAAACTCCTAGCGCACAGACATGGCTATCTGACTTGACATATTTTACTTCACTGTTCAATAACAGTACATGTACATGTATATATTCTGGTGAGTGATGTTTTCAAGTCAGACATCCAAGTCTCCGGGATATCAAATTCTACAGGTACATGTACATAAACTTGCTCAGAGATGACTAACTTGGGGGGTCAAAGTTGATGATTTGGTATGTTTGTCAATAAACAAACAATGTCAACACAAACATGAATGCAGTCATTACCAGCTGCATGTTGTATACTTGGTGTTGTTTGCCTGGCATTGTAACCTTGACTGGTGGTTGTATGCTGTAACCTGTAGGGATTGCGGTCAGCTAAAAACTTTGCAATTTGTTATTGATTTGATTGATTTCAAAATCGGTGCTTCTAATAACCTGATAATATACTATAATAAGATGTTATTGAACACTCACAAATGTCAGACTGATGTTATTTTGTCAATACGAAAATTGATTAGCGAGAAATGGATTTTAAATATTTTTTCTAGGTTAATGTTGCATATTTATATATTTGTCTTATTTTTTGAAACCGTGTCAGGTGACATTTTAGAAAATCTCCACGGCACAAAACTGTAGCAGTAAATTTTGCCAGATCATGAAAAAATGCCAGTTTTATAATTGCAACCTTATGGTTGTATTCTTACATGCTTTCAACTTCAGCTCTGTAGTAGTAAATTTTGACAGATTGTTGAATTAGTTGTGTAAAAGATAATGATTTATATGCCTGTTTTTACAACATGGCATTATGGTTTTGTTTTCCGTATTTTCAAATATACATTAGCATGTTGTGGTAGTGACATGTTATCGAAATACGGCATCGACATGTTTGTGGCATTATACATGTAACCCTGTTAAGATGAAGCTATGGAACACCCACTCATTCTCTTGTCATGGAACCAAGAATATCTGGGGAACATAACAGATAGAGAAGATTGTACCCCAGGGATAACATATCTACTGGGTATCACCTATCTGTCAATATTCTGGTGCTTTACTTCATGCCATAATTGGTGTAATGGAGATTTCTGATGTCTGCTTCAGCTTTGTGCATGTACATGTATATTGTAAGAATATGAACAAGATGGCTGAAGACAGTATCTCATTATTTATTGTACCCGAAGGACTGTGACAGTCGACAGAATGACCACAGTCTGCATTGTACCACACTGTCTGTGACAGTCAGACTATATGGAGATGACATCACGGCCACAGTCTTCATTGTACCACACTGTCTGTGACAGTCAGAGTGTATGGAGATGACATCATGACCACAGTCATCATTGTACCACACTGACTGTGACAGTCAGATTATATGGAGATGACATCATGACCACAGTCCGCATTGTACCATACTGACTGTCACAGTCAGACTGTATGGAGATGACATCATGACCACAGTCTTCATTGTACCACACTGTCTGTGACAGTCAGATTATATGGAGATGACATCATGACCACAGTCTACATTGTACCACACTGTCTGTGACAGTCAGACTATATGGAGATGACATCACAGCTACAGTCTTCATTGTGCCATACTGACAGTGACTGTATGGATGACATCATGACCAAAGTCTGCATTGTACCATACTGACTGTCACAGTCAGAATGTATGAATGACATCATCATGACCACAGTCTCTGCATTCTACCAAATTGACAGTGACAGTCAGACTTTGCAGATGACATCATGACCTGCATGGATGGATGACACTGTGACCACATTTTACATTGTACTGTAGTCGTTGTCCTTGAGGGTATCAGTACATGTTATGTATATCTCTAAACATACAGATACAATATCCTTAGACAAACAAGTCATCCACACAATCCCTGATACACAGGGCACCTGCATAATCAAGATGTTTGTCAAAAAAACAGACACCTATAAGTAGCTTATTCCGGGATAACCGACAGGAGATTGGGTGGATTTAAAGCACATTTTTTGCCATATTATGTTTGTCTTATTTATAAATGGTTTGCCTACTAAACCTTCTAATAATCATGATTATGATTTTAACAGTGCATATTACATGTATGGCCCAACTAGGGTCAAACGACATTTTGAAAAAAAAAATGTATTGTTTGGATTTTTGTGTACTTTGATAGGGGTCCACCGAATTCTTGACATACATTCAGTCACTCCCTACCATTTATCAGATTAGGTTGTGGAGTTTGAAGCATTGGTTTGTTTGATTTTATTGTTAGTATTGTAAGCATTACAACAAGGAATGTTTTCTTCTCGCAATAAATGAGTGTAAAGAAGGCTATTATGATGCCTAATAGATGTTTATAGCCATTTTTGTATCAGTTGATTTATTGCTGAAGATATAATAGACAGATAAGTTGAAATCATATCCTTTGAGTCTACCATTAATTTGGCCTACCTGTAGTCTTGAAGGACTAATGCTGCTACACTATTTCAGCTATCCTAACTGTAGCCTACCTGTAGTCTTGAAGGACTAACACAACTACACTATTTCAGCTATCCTAACTGTAGCCTACCTGTAGTCTTGAAGGACTAATGCTGCTACACTATTTCAGCTATCTTAACTGTAGCCTACCTGTAGACTTGAAGGACTAACACTACTACACTATTTCAACTATCCTAACTGTAGCCTACCTGTAGTCTTGAAGGACTAACACAACTACACTATTTCAGCTATCCTAACTGTAGCCTACCTGTAGTCTTGAAGGACTAATGCTGCTACACTATTTCAGCTATCCTAACTGTAGCCTACCTGTAGTCTTGAAGGACTGACACTACTACACTATTTCAGCTATCCTAACTGTAGCCTACCTGTAGTCTTGAAGGACTAACACAACTACACTATTTCAGCTATCCTAACTGTAGCCTACCTGTAGTCTTGAAGGACTAATGCTGCTACACTATTTCAGCTATCCTAACTGTAGCCTACCTGTAGTCTTGAAGGACTGACACTACTACACTATTTCAGCTATCCTAACTGTAGCCTACCTGTAGTCTTGAAGGACTGACACTTCTACACTATTTCAGCTATCCTAACTGTAGCCTACCTGTAGACTTGAAGGACTAACACTACAACACTATTTCAGCTATCCTAACTGTAGCCTACCTGTAGTCTTGAAGGACTGACACTTCTACACTATTTCAGCTATCCTAACTGTAGCCTACCTGTACGCTATCTGAGAATACATTTTACACTATCATCCTTCGAGTGAAATATGAATAATCTTGAAATGAAGATCAAAATTACATGTTATTATTGGTGTGCCATTGACTTCCAAATAAATATCGTTCTTGTATCTTCAAAATTTTGATTCTCTTTCTGTCTGTTAGTATCTTCAGCCTCGATTCGTACAAGAAATCTCCAAAATGGCTAAGCACATGTAAGGTGTAGTAGGGCTTCTTTTCAAGATTCAAGAGTTAAATGAGTTACCAAGGTGATATTTTATCACCTAAAATCAAATGTAAGTTGATAACAGTAATCAATACAAGTGTACTAAAGACAGAAAGAAGTCTGACTGGATGTTTCCTTTAACTTTATAATAAAAAAAATAAGCTGGATATCTGTACTCTCCTGAAACAACCTAACACGTTACGAATTGGGTATGCCCCCCCCCCCCCCCCCCCCCCCCCCAGGCTAAACAGCAGAATTGGAGGGGTTATCACAAATGTAAAAGTCTAGTATAGTACCATTCTATTCATTAGACACAATAGAAGCTAAATATTTGGTTCTCGTAAGCTCAGGTAATAAATTATACACACCTATGGTTTCTGTATGTAATTGTCTATTGAAAACCAACAGAACAATAATGCTGTGTCAACACTCCCCTTTGTGTGCCAGATAAAAAAAACCAACATTGTAATGTGTTCACAGTTTTATGATATAACTGCCACAATACAGAAGCATTAACATTAACAATGTTTTAAAACATTCCATTGTACGTGTTTAGTAAAAGT